>NW_015161487.1:132997-148411 GCF_001447785.1 Gekko japonicus | reverse complement strand
GGATTTACACCTGGGTCTCCTGATCCGAGCCTGACATTATACCCGTGACACTGCAGTGGCTAGCCTACGGCAGGTTACTCACGCTCGCCGTGGGTCCCGGTGGGGCTCCGTGTCTGGGAGGGCGAATATCCTCCGAGTGGGGGTTGGCGTCACCCGGGCCAGGCGTGGCTCTTTGCTCTGTAAGAAGGAAAAGGAGAGGAACTGATGAATGGGCCCACGGGGGGGGGGGGGTTTGGGGGATGATGCTGTTGTTTGTGTTCTGGCCAGGAGGGGGCGTTGGCTCAGAGGCCAGCTGGAGACCTGGAAAGCTTTGACTGGGCCGGTGGCCTAGAAAGAGAGGCTCCGCGCGAGTCTCTTGACAGTAGCCCAGACAGCGGAGCCACTTCTGGCTCCTAGGATTTTACCCGTGCTTAGGGACGCAGACGAATGCCTAGAAAGCTGTGGCCAGAGACAGCAAGGATAAAGAAAATGTGAGAAACGGGGGGCAAGGGGTGGGGGGGAGAATCCCACAAAAGTGGGACATCCAACCCACGTCTTCCTTGAAAGCAAACGATGGCACGAGGGATCTCCCACCTGAGGGATCCCCCCATCCGGCCACCAGAAACCCCCTGGCGGTCGAGCAAAGCCCCGCTGCAACTGAAGACCCACAAAGCTAGCCAACTAGCAAGCAAGGTAATCAGCCAGCCACACCCTCTGACGGGCAGAGGCTCCTACCGGGTCACCAGCTGGCTCAGAAGGGGCACTCCTATTGGCTAACCCTGGGCCAATGGGATTCTTGTTCCACTTCTGTAAGAGCTCCCGGATGTCTTGCTGTAAATATATAGACAGTGAAGGGTGGGGTGGACAGGGAAAAAGAGAGAGAGAAACAGACAGACAGAGAGGGCAAAGCCGAGAGAAAGTGATGGCAAAATTTGCCCCTCAGAATCCCGCCTCAAGAAACCCACCCTGCCAGAGCCAGTTTCCCCCCATAACGGAGTCCTCAAGGCTGCTAAATCTAAGGTGGTAAAAGTAGAAATAAAAAAGCAAGAGAAGGGCAGCAAAAAAAGCCTCTTCATTCTAAGATAAAAATGAAGTGAGCCCGTGAGCACTTCTCTCTTCCGCTTCTCTGGTTCCTGCAAGCCAAGGGCACTTCCTTTCCTATTTCTTTTCCTTTAATTCACCTAATGGTTCCCGGTATATAAGCTGCAAAACAGAAGGTGCCGGGCCCAAAGTCTGGCTGCTTCCCGAGCAGAGTCCTTGTAAAGGTAAAGGTTCCCTTGCTAGAAAGCCAGTCGAGTCCGACTCTAGAGTTGCGGTGCTCATCTCCGTTTCAAAGCCGAAGAGCCAGCGCTGTCCGAAGACATTTCTGTGGTCATGTGGACGGCATGACCAAACGCCAAGGCGCACGGAACGCTGTTACCTTCCCACCGAAGTGGTACCTATTTATCTACTTGCAATTTCTTGCTTTCGAACTGCTAGGTTGGCAGGAGCTGGAACTAGAGACGGGAGCTCACTCCGTTATGCGGCGCACTCGGGTCTCAAACTGCTGAACTACCGACCTTCCACAGCCTGCAGTTCAGCATCTTAACCACCTGAGCCACTTGGGCCTCCCGTTAAAACCAACTGCTGGTGACTTCCTAAGGGAGGGAAAAGCACCCAGGGCATGCTCAGAGAGTCCCAATTTCACAGCTTCTATGCCAGATCTGGCAAACGTAGCAGCAGCGCAAGGCTATTTTGCTGGCTGAGAAATTAATCCCGCTTCCCGCGTAGCTGTCTGCACACCACCCCGCGATCCCCTGAACTCCCTCCCCACCGCTCCCGAGATTTCTCCAAGCACGGTCCATTTATTTTCAAGCATATCTGTGCGGCCGTTGGGGCCCGCGACTCGCACTGCTTCTGAGATTTCTCCATGTGTCTTCCGGCTTCTGTGCACTGCCGTAATGGAGGCACCGATCAGATCCGATCAGGTCTAGCCAAGACGGCCAACGCTGAGCCCTGCATTTACATGGTGCCACTGGACACAAGTGGATTGCATCTAGCACTGCCTGTGTCATTGCCGGCTCCTAGGCCACGCAACGCTCAATTATAGAGACTTCAAACAGGTGTGACCACCCCTTCAGAGCCAACTGGGGTTTCCCCCCCTTTGTTCCCGTACACTGCCGCCCTGCTGACTTCAAGAACACTACGGCTTATCTCCTCGTGGGACGTTCCTCCCCCAGGCTTACCTTCTCTTCTGTGTCCAGCCGAGGACTGGACGCTGACCTCTTGATGCCGCTGCCCTCCTTGGCAGCCCCGTCCTCCAGCCTGGCGTCCTGCAGCACCCCAAAGCTGCTGGTCTTGCGCAGACTCTGCCTCCAGACCGCGGGGGCTTGCGAGTCCTCTGGTTCCATTGTGCGGCTGCAGCCCCCGGAGAACTGTACGTGGGAGGGGGGGCAAGTGGGTGATGGAGAGAGAGAGAGAGAGACAGAGAGACAGAGAGGAAGTGGGGAGAATCAAGGAAGGAACGGGAGTCAGGACGGACGGAGGCTTGGAACAGTGGAGTTGGAGCGGACGAGGGGGATGTAAACCGGGCGGAGCTAATGCAGGTAGGTTCTGGCATGCCCATGTTGTGACAGGAACACCATTGAGAGCCCATATGTGTCCAGTGCTCCGCCAGCTGCACTGGCTTCCAGTTGAATACCGGGTCAAGTGCAAGGTTTTGGTTTTCACCTTCAAAGCCCTGTGCAGTCTGGGACCAACACGCCTTCAGCACTGTCTCTCCTGCTATGTCCCAGAAGAGCACATGGGTCAAGATCTGCTGGTGGTCCCCAGCCCCCCTGCACTCTCTCCTGGTATGTCCCAGAAGAGCACAACACCCGATGGATCAAGATCTGCTGGTGGTCCCCAGCCCCCAAAGCTATTTGCCTAGCCTCACCTGGAGCCAGAACCTTCTCGGCTCTGGCACCGGCCTAGTGGAACGCTCCCCCTGCTGAGATCCGGGCCCTGTGGGACTTCATGCAGTTCCGTGGGGCCTGTAAAACGGAGCTGTTCTGCCAGGCCCCCTGGTTGGGGTGGCAAAGAGCTATCGACTTATTTCTGCATTGCCCTGCATCGCTTTGCATGGCCTGTGGCGTGCTGTTCATATGGTCTGTCTGCCCCATCCGCACCACCTGCCATCCACCCGCACACAGGTGGGACGCCTATACGGGAGCAGATGGCGTTGGAGTGATGGGATGATGCCATCGATTGCTACTGCTGCTATTTATTGGTGTCATTTTATTATTGCTTATTGGTTAACGGCGAGGCTTTAGAAGTTGGGGTTGTGATAGTTGCTTGTTCTAGCCTGCCCTGAGCCTGCTTGCGGGGGAGGGCAGGCAAGAAGCCCAACAGATAAATAAATAAAAATGGTCACCGGTGACTCCACAGCAGCAAGCAAGAACCACTGGAGTCCTACCTGCCGGGGGAGGGGGGAATAAGAACATAAGGCCCATCCAGTCCAACACTCTGTGTCACACAGTGGCCAGAAATACCAGATGCCATCAGGAGGTCCACCAGTGGGGCCAGGACATTAGAAGCCCTCCCACTGTTGACCCCACCCCCACAAGCACCAAGAAGACAGAGCATCACTTGCCCCAGAGCCCCTATCTATACCTTGTGGCTAATAGCCACTGATGGGCCTCTGCTCCATATGCCTATCTAATTCCCTTTTGAAGCCGTCCATGTTTGTAGCCGCCACCACTTCCTGTGGCAGTGAATTCCAAGTGTTAATCACTCTTTGGGTGAAGAAGGACTTCCTTTTATCCGTTCTAACCCAACCGCTCAGCAATTTCATGGAGTGCCCACGAGTTCTTGTATTGTGAGAAAGGGAGAAAAGTACCTCTTTCTCTACCTGCTCTTTCCCATGCATAATCTTATAAACCTCAATCATGTCACCCCTCAGTCGTCGTTTCTCCAAGCTAAAGAGCCCTAAGCACCTTAACCTTTCCTCATAGGGAAAGTGTTCCAACCCTTTTATCATTCGAGTTGCCCTTTTCTGCACTTCTTCCAAAGCTATAATATCCTTTTTAAGGTGTGGTGACCAGAACTGCACACAGTATTCCAAATGAGGTCGCACCATTGATTTATATAGCGGCATTATGATATTGGCTGATCTGTTTACAATACCCTTCCTAATAATCCCCAGCATAGCATTGGCCTTCTTTATTGCAGTCACACACTGTCTCGACATCTTCAGTGAGTTATCTACTACAACTCCAAGATCTCTCTCTTGATCAGTCTCTGCCAGTTCAGACCCCATCAACGTGTATTTATAGTTAGGATTTTTGGCTCCAATGTGCATCACCTTGCACTTGGCCACATTGAACCCCATTTGCCATGTTGACGCCCACTCGCCCAAAATTGACAGATCCCTTTGGAGTGCCTCACAATCCTCACTGGTTTTCACCACCCCGAACAACTTTGTATCATCCGCAAATTTAGCCACTTCACTGCTTACTCCCATCTCCAAATCATTAATGAACAAGTTAAAAAGCAGTGGACCAAGTACTGATCCCTGTGGTACCCCACTGCTTACACCCCTCCACTGGGAGAACTGCCCATTTATACTCACTCTCTGTTTTCTATTAATTAGCCAGTTTTTGATCCATAAAAGGACTTGTCCTTTTATCCCATGATTTTTGAGCTTGCTTAGGAGCCTTTGATGAGGAACTTTATCAAAAGCTTTCTGGAAGTCAAGGTAAACAATATCTATTGGATCCCCCTTGTCCACATGTTTGTTCACCCCCTCAAAGAACACTAACAGGTTAGTGAGACAAGATCTTCCCTTACAGAACCCATGTTGAGTCTGCCTCAATAGGTTTTGTTCATCTATGTGCCTACTAATTCTTTCCTTAATAATGGTTTCCACCAATTTACCCGGTATCGACGTCAGACTGACAGGCCTGTAATTTCCCGGATCTCCTCTGGAACCCTTTTTAAAGATGGGAGTGACATTAGCTACCTTCCAGTCCTCAGGAATGGAGGCTGATTTTAAGGAGAGATTACATATTTTTGTCAGGAGATCCACAAGTTCACAATTGAGTTCTTTCAGAACTCTTGGATGTATGCCATCTGGGCCTGGTGATTTATCAGTTTTTAAGTTGTTTATCAGTTTTAGGACCTCCTCTCTCGTCACCTCAATCTGACTCAGGTCTTTCAACACCCCTCCCGAACTCAGCGGCTCTGGAGTGGGCAAGCACCTCTCATCTTCCACAGTGAAGACGGAGGCAAAAAATGCATTTAGCTTCTCAGCCATTTCCCTATCATCCTTCAGTACTCCTTTTACCCCTTGGTCATCCAAGGGCCCCACTGCCTCCCTGGCTGGTTTCCTGTTTCTAATGTATTTGAAGAAAGTTTTATTGTTGGTCTTTACATTTTTTGCTATATGCTCCTCATATTCCCTTTTTGCATGCCTGACCACAGACTTGCATTTTATTTGCCATAGCCTGTGTTCTGTTTTATCAGCCTCACTGTGACTAGCTTTCCACCGCTTAAAGGAATCCTTTTTACCTTTTACAGCTTCCATTACTTTGTTTGTTAACCATGTAGGCTTTTTCTTATACCTGTTTGTGCCTTTCCTAACCTGCGGAATATATTTTATTTGAGCTTCTAGAATTGTAGTTTTAAACAGTTTCCAAGCTTCCCCAATGGTTTTGACCCTTTCTACTTTTCCCTTCAGTTTCCTCCCCACATGTCCCCTCATATCAGAAAAATTACCCCTTTTAAAGTTAAAAGTGGTTGTGGGGACGTATCCTCTCGGGGGGGGGGGGGGAGCAGAGCTTCCCAGAAAGCAACAGAGTCTCTCCAGAACGCGGTGTCCGATCCCGTGCCGGGGAACAGAAGCCTGGAGCCCTTTGCCCAACGCGTTCCACCACATGGTCTCATTCCCACTGAAACCTCGGCCTCCCGGGGAATAGAAGCCCGGAGCCCTTTGCCCAACGCGTTCCACCACACGGTCTCATTCCCACTGAAACCTCCGCCTTGGCTTGCCGGGATTACCCATTCTGAGAGGATGCACAATGAAGGGAAAGGAGTGGACGCGCAGAGTCACGGCTCATTAAGAGCTGGCTTTCCTCAAGGCCCTGATCCAACTCGCCTGTCTCTAATCTAGGAACTCCGTAGCTCTGCAACGACCCAGCCCTGTTCCTCCCTCAGAAAGCCTGCTGGCCAGATGAAGCCCACCAAACCTATCCTTCGTTCCCTTCTGTGCTCTTCTATACATGCGGGGAGGGGGGGGATGAGTCACAGGTGCACACAAGGAAAGCTACGTTATCTTTCTGTATCAGTACACTGGAGAACAGCAGTGCCACCCCATTTTTAAAAATGGAGGAGCGCTAGGCAACTTGGCAGTTAGAGGAGGTCGCCGCAATCATGAGGAAAGATAGTCAAACCCCAGGATTTGGGCCTGGTCGTCCCGCAACTTTGACAGGACAACTCTAAGGCTGCCCCTAAGCCCATCTGATCTGGAAGGAGACGGCTCAGCTTCCGGGGGAAAGAATTTTAGGACCCTGATCCCCACTAATGGAGAAAAGAAGGATTGGATTTATACCCCACCCTTCACTCAGAGAGGCTTACAAACTCCTTTCCCTTCCCCCTCCCCACAACAGACAATTTGTGAGGGAGGTGGGGCTTAGAGAGCTCTCTTGAGAACTGCCCTTTCAAGGACAGCTCTTGTCAGAACTTCTGACTGACCCGAAGCCACACCAACAGCTGCATGTGGACAACTGGGGAATCAAACCCGGTTCTCCCAGATTACAGTCCGCGCTCCTAACTACTACACCAAACTGGCTCTTAACCACTACACCAAACGGATGCCCAGGATATGCTTCTGAACACATGAAGCGGCTGTATACTTGAGCCAGACCCTTGGCGTATCAAGGTCACTGTTGTCTATTCTGATTAGCAGTAGCTCTCCAAGATCTCGGGTCAAGAAGACCTTCCACATCACTTGATCCCTGGAGATGCTGGGGATTGAACCTTGGACCTTCTGCTCGCCAAGCAGACGTTTTACTAAAGAAACACAGCCCCCTCTTTGCAATGCTCCCTCTAAGCTGTGGAGTCTCGTGAGCAAAAATTCTAGTTTGTGAGCTACTGGTATTAAAGCTGTGAGCGAGCGATTGGGCTGCTGCATAAATCGGTTTGCTCTGGAGCCCTCCTTCCTGAGCCGAGACAAAAAACTGTGAGCCGGAGGCTAAAAAACTGCAAGCTAGCTCACACTCACTCAGCTTAGAGGGAACACCGTTTCCCACACACACACACACTCACTGCATCTCTCTCTCCATTCTCAGGCACCAGAACAATCCCTGTCTTGCGCAGGCTTTGCCTCCACATGGAAGGCCCGAGAGGGCTCAGGATGGGCAGCACGGGAGTGATGAAGGCAAACTGCGGCTGGGGGAAACGAAGGAAGGGGGGCGGGTGGGGCACGGTCCGGCAACCGACGGAAGGGGAAAGATGCAAGGAGGCCGGGGGTGGTGGTGGGGAGGACAGAAGAACAAACAACAAAAAAAGTCCAAAGTATTTCACACGACAAAGAGAGAAAAGTGACATGCGGTGGAAAGAACTGCCCGGCAGACATCGGAACGGAGCGAGAGAGAGCCTGGTTAGGGTCCGATCAGAACAATCACCCGAGACTGTCTGGGAGGCTGCCGCCTGCCTCTGCGTGACCGTCTCCATGCTGGCACCCCACGCGGGACAAAGGCCAGCCTCCCCTTCCCCCAGTAAGCTGCAAGCAACAGCAGGTAAGCATGCAAGACGAAGGTGTTGGTGGGCTGACAGAGATGCTACCAGCATGAACGCAGCACATGCTGCAGAGCTGCAGGGAGGAGTCATGCAAGGATTCGTGCAAGGCCAAGGGTGGTGGTGGGGGAGAAGACGCCCAGTTCCGAACAGGAGAGCGATGCCCACGACAGAGCCTCGGTCCCGGGGCTCCCAGCTTCCACAGAATCAGACCCCCAAGTGCAGCTTTCCCACTCCAAACCTGGGGTTTGGTGGGGGCCCTCCACCGCTTCCTCTCCTCCCCGGGGAGGTGGTTAAGAGCTGCTGGGCCAGAGGCTCAGCCCCACCCAAACGGCAGGGGAGAGACAAGGAGGTGAGAAAGCGCAAAAAACGGCCTCCAGACTTGCATCCCACGGGATGAATGACTGAAAAGTGGGGGGGAAGCTACCGGGGCCTTCCTCGAAATGCACAGGTCCCGCCGTCCTCCGCACACAAGCTCCGACACAGGCTGTTTCGTGAGAGCGCGCGGGGCTGACCTGGGATGGGAGGCCACCAGCAGCCACCGCCAGCACATTGAGCACTCCGCTGTGGAAGGAAGAGACAGGGAGCCACGCCAATGGCTTCCTATCCTTATCTCCGGGCTGCCGAGGTGCTCGTGCCGGTGTGGAAAAGGAAAGCCTTACCTTTTGTGTGGCAGAACTGGGAGGGACAGGGCTGACGGGGGGCACAGAGACTCCGTTCACCGCACTGCTGTCCGTTGGGGGGCTGGCCTTGGCCTCTGTAGGGGATGGGAAACAGTTGTTATCCGACCCGTCATCCTGGTCTTCCTTCACTCTGGATTGAGAGCCTCCTGTGTGCACACCCCGCCTACCGCTGGAATTTGGAGCCTCCTCTCCATCTGAGGCCGAGCTGGTCTCCTCCTCACCGACAGCGATGGTGCCCAAAGTCTTGCGCTCCTTCGATTGGTCCTGGACAGAGATCTTCTCTTTGCTGCTCATGCGACACACGGAACTCCTGGATTGGGAGAGGCGGAGGTTCAATGTGGAAGGCGATGCACAGAAACCACTCTCTCACTGCTCCACTTTGACCAGGATGGACTCCGTCACAGACTGAACCATTATTACAGGGCTGGAAGCTTCAGAAATGCTGATGACCTCTCACTGCCAATAACCAGTTTCCTTATTTTTCATCCTATTTGGACTATTATTGCATTTTTTCTTCTCCTTTTCCTTCCACAGAGGTCGTAGGCAATGCTCCCTCTAAGCTGTGGAGTCTCGTGAGCAAAAACTCTGCTTTGCGAGCTGCTGGCATTAAAGCTGTGAGCGAGCGATTTGGCTACTGCATAAATTAGCCTGCTCTGGAGCCATCCGCCCTGAGCTAAGCCAAAAAATGTGTGAACCACAGGCTAAAAAAACTGTGAGCTAGCTCACACTAATTCAGCTTAGAGGGAACACTGGAGGTTGACACCCCCACCCCTCCAATTTTATCCTCACAATAACCCAGAGTGAGGATGTGACATCAGGTCTCTCTGCCCAGGTGAAGACACTGGCTAATGAATGAAATGGAACTGGTTACGAGAAGTAGGGTCTGTAGGTTACATGGATCTACGTCTGGCACTGGTCTCTCGTACCATGCATCTCATGCTCCAGAGGTTCAGCATGGCAGAGGCACACGGAACACTGCCCTTTTGTGGGCGCACTGCTTAGAGCTCTGAACCAAGCTGGGCTTTGGTTTGCTGAAGGAGGCCACAGTGATCCCTCTTTGAATTCATGGCACTGTCAGTCAGTGCAACTTGGAGTGAACAGGCGTTCCCTGCTCCGAGAAGGATCTGTCATGCTGCTACTGTCTGCGGAGCAACAGGCTCCTGTAATTGGCACCAATTCAACGCGTAACCACAAACGGTTGGATTGCAGGACTCGACATCTGCAATTTGTAACAGTAAACACTTCTGCGGGAAACTGAGCTGAGGCCATTCCTGTCCTCCAGGCATCCTCAAGGAACACCAAATAAAGCCTTCTCAAAACTTGTTTTGCAGCTTCCACTTGTGGGATCTGCGGACCTGGTGCCAAACCAGAAGCGGCATCCCATATTAAGAGCAGACAGCTGACAGAAGGCACCCGCATACATTTAAGGGAGAGGCTTTGGACGTGCCTTCAACCAGACGGGCCACTGGTCTTCCTAAGCGCAGTTGGGCCAGATTCCACCTGGCAGTGACTCTCCCGGGTCTCGGGCAGAGAAGAAAGGTCTTTCCCAACACCTGATGCCAGAGATTCAACCTGGGACCCACTGAGTTTTCTTGGAAAGGCCCTCCCCCATGGCAGAAAGCCGACAATGTGGCCGTTATAACTTGGCAGTATGGGTTTTCAGGAATGAAAGGGCAACAGTCATACCGCCCCCTCCCCACTCACCTTCGGTGCTTGCTTGTATACGAAGGGGGTTGCTCCAAACAGGTATCGATCACAGCCTGCCTCAGGTGCGCTTCCTTCTTGCTGCGTAGCTACGGCAAGAGAAGAGGGTCAAGTCTGCCACTAAGGCAAGGGAAAAGCAATGTGAGCCTAATGAGACCTTTGCAGAGCAGAGCAGGGAGGTTCCAGGTTTGGGCAGGGGTGTGTGCTGCAACGGCCCCCGTCCTTCTAGGAAGAAATAGTCCCAACACTTCCCGAAGGGCCGCACTCTCTTCTCGGGATGGGGAAGAGCAATGAAGAACAGCAGTAAATGGAACTTGAACTGGGAACCACACTGAAGCGAACTACGTGACTGTAGACATTAATGGTGGAGGGAGCAGTTTGGGGGGTGGGGGAAGGTGCAAAGACGCCTGCTGTCTGCGGGCAACTGCATCCAAAGGATCAGAACGGCCGCACTCGCGCCACAGCTTGTGCAGAGCCACATTTGCAATCACCCCCAACCAGCAGAGCCTCGTGAACTTCCCTCCCTGGCACGAGGCCTGCCTCTCAGCGAGGTTTGTAGCTGCCCCCGTTCCTCCGGCAGTAGCTGTTTCAAGGCGGGAACCACCTGCCAGCCACAAGCCCCACCGGGCAAGGGCCTTGACCACTTTCCTGGGGAAGCGATGCTAGACCACACGGGCGAACAGCGCTCAGAAGCAGCACAGATGGGATGTGTCAAAGAGCCACGTGCGGCACCTGAGCCGCCGTGCGGGTTTCACCGGGTCAGACTATCCGTACCTTGCCTTATGTGGCTCGGAAGCAGAGACAAGGTCATCGCAGGGTTATTTTACAGGCGGCATACATGTGGGCCTTCTGTTATCGGAAGAATCCCACTGCTCTGCAGACCCCACGATGGCTCTCTCTGGCTAAGAAAAGCCCAGATATCAAGGACCGGGGAGGAATGTTGGAAGCTAATCTAGTTCCAGTTCACAGCCGGGAACAGCAGTGCAGTTGACGGGCAGGAAGGAAAACATAAGAACATAAGAACACAAGAGACGCCAATGTTGGATCAGGCCAAAGGCCCATCCAGTCCAACACTCTGTGTCACACAGTGGCCAGAAATACCAGGTGCCATCAGGAGGTCCACCAGTGGGGCCGGGACATTAGAAGCCCTCCCACTGTTGACCTCCCCCCCCCAAGCACCAAGAAGACAGAGCATCACTTGCCCCAGAGTCCCTATCTATACCTTGTGGCTAATAGCCACTGATGGACCTCTGCTCCATATGCCTATCTAATTCCCTTTTGAAGCCGTCCATGCTTGTAGCCGCCGCCACTTCCTGTGGCAAACCTTTCATTCCCTGGGAACTCAAGCGCTCGCCTGTCCAGAGCACTGAGAAGGGAGGTGCTGGATGTCCAGGAGCTGTCTCGGGGAGGCCCACCCGGAGATTTTCAAAACCTAGCCGCCCGAGGGCTCCAATTGAGTTGACAGGCAAGTCTGATTCAACCCCTGACCTCCTGCCCTGGGGTCACCGCAGTTCCAGCAGCTCTTGCTGCTCACAGAGACCGGAGGGACGGCGTTTAAAAAAAGCAGTGCAAGCTGCACAACCAGAACTGAGTAGCCTGTGCAGAAAGATCTGCCTGACAGCAATGGTGAGTAGCAGAAACAAAGTTACACCGGACAGGCTGGTAGGAGGATAACTCTCAAGCTCCATAGGCTATGCACACGATGGCAGGACCCTGCCCCAAGGAGCTTACAATGTCAAATTCACCACAGGGTGGAAGATGACAGAGAGAAGGGGTGGGATTTGGGGTGTGGCTTTCTTTTAAAGCGCCTGCTATGCACAGGCCGAGATGAGCACTGAATTGTGAAAAGGCTAAAAGGGACAGCAGAAAGCTTTGGGGTTCTTTGGTCCCAGGAGCTTTGCTGCACGCCAGATCTCCAGGCGCTGCTTCTGCGTGTGCCACTCGCCTTCCGCCAGCCCAGGCTTTCGCCTCGCACCCGGCAGCAGTGTCAGTCCCTCAGCTTCCATTGCGGTTACGAGTCCCGCCAGTTCCGCTCCTGCCACCCAGCTCCCCAAACTGGAATCTCCGAGATTTCCCAATCGGGCCTCCACAGAGGCTGGGAGCTCCCTGCACGGGTGTGAGAAGCACACATCCCAGGGAGGAGGTTCGGCGAGTTTGACACCTGCTGTGTGGAGAGGAGGAGGAGGAGGAGGAGGAGGAGGTCAGGCAAAGCGAATCACTCACGTCGTTCTGCTTACGCTGCAGCTCCTCCAGCAGGGCCAAAGTATCCTCATCGGCGAGGTCGCAGGGACGCTGGCCCTAGATGGGGTGGAGGCAGGGAGATGACTGAGGGCAGCCCCGTTAGAGATGCTGCCAAACGGCGCTGCCCAGCAGATCGAAGTTGCACAGTGGGCACAGCGATCCCCCCCCCATCCTGCCTCCAAGCCACACCAAGGGCTTCCATGACCCCTCACTGCTACCCCATTCACCAGGCTACCACCTCTCTGACTCAAAGGGGCCCCATTCTGCAGGAAGCGGTGAGCCTTACTGGTATGAATGGGGTGTGTGTGTGTGTGTGTGTTTGCAATCCAAATGAGTGGAGATGATCTGGAATTACACGTAAAGGAGAGAGAGAGAGTGTCCCTCTCGTAAGAACGGAAGAGGAGCCCCGCAGGATCAGGCCGGCACCCCGTCTCGCAAAATAGCCAACCAGTTACTCTGGAGGGCCAAAAACGGGGTGTAGAGGCCGAGGCCTTCCCCTGATGTTGCCTCCTGGCACTGGTATTTACTCCAATGCTCCTTCCCCTAGAACCAGCCTTTGAAAGGACGTACTTCCATGGCTACTTCCATGGCATCCCTCCCCCCTTGCCAACGAAACTGCTCAGTTTTTTCCAGACCTCTTGTAACAATTGCCTTGCCACACGCGAGGTCTTGAGCCTCCTGTTCTGGAATTCCACCCGTCGCCTAGCCTACCAAGCACCGTGGGTACAAAGCTGCCCATCTCAGACTGCCGTATTGAACCCGGAATTGTCTGCTCGGACTGGCAGCTTGTCTCTGAGGTCTCGGGCCGAGAAGACACTTCCCCAGAGCCGCTAAGCGAGGACCCGCAGAGCCAGACCTGCTTGGTCTTAAAGCGCATCCTCCTCGGCCGTTTCTCTCGCTCCCCTGACACCACTCACCACGTTGTTGAGTGCCTCCATCTCACAGAAGTGCTCTGCCAGGAGGCGGCAGGCCTCCTCCACCCCCCAGTGGGCTGCCGCATGCAGGGGAGTCCAGCCGTCCTTGTCCTGCACGTTGGGCTCGTAGCCGGCCTGCAAGAGCAGTCTGAGAGGGAAGGAAGACACATGAAGAACCTGCCCCCGGGTCGGTCTGCCCCAGACCAGTTCTGCGTATCCTGACTGGCTGCGGCTCCCTCAGGCAGGTGTCCTTCACAGCACACAGGACCTGGTCCTATTTTCAACTGGAAATGCCAGGAATTGAACTTGGGACCTTCTGCACGCCAAGGAGATGCTCTGCCACTGAGCCACGCCCCCTCCCCTGAGACCCATCCACCTCTCAGGGAAGGGAACTGGGCTGAAGCAGCACGATTCTGGCGTTCTAGACTTTAACATTATTAAAGAAGGCAGGAATTCATGGGTTAGAGCAGAGAAGGTTCCAGAAATCAGAGCACCCAGGGTCTTTTGTGAAGGAACTGAGGTACAGTTACTTGGCCCAAGAGGTACACAGAAATACAACCCCCGAGTTATCTGGAACAGAGAGGAGATCCTGACTGTAGTCGAAAACTTTTGAAGGGTATGGCAGCTATATAGACAAAGCATTTTGGGGTCCTTCAGGGCAGACAGCAGGGTGTGTTGGAGAAGGTAGGAGGGAATAGGGATTAGAGTTTCCATGCCTTTTGGAAGGCAAAGAAAAGAGAAATCAGTGGCAGTGAAGCTGTGGGAACTGTTGCCCCATTTCATGTCAAGAAACTGGCCTTCTCTAGCCGTTTTTGGGCCTTTCATAATCTTTGGTTCAGGCTTTTAAGCTTAGTGAAGTCGCTAAATGCTCCTCTATATTACATAACTTGCAAGTCGGGGGGGGGGGGGGAGGATGGGATGGACAAAGGTGCAAATTAGATCAGGAGAGAGCTTTCCACTCGCATTCCTTCTCACTACAGCAAGAAACCCGGGGGTGGGGTGGGGGTGATAGTGGTGAATGCCTGATCGTGGGCACGTAACTAGCTGCAGAAGTGTGTGGCCCCATGTCTTAGCAACACACCTGATTGGCCAAATAGGATCAAGACAGCTGTGGGCCACCTGGCATAAAACAAGATAATCCATTCGAGTTTGTATTTCTGGCTTATCCTTTTGACGAGGGTGGGCCTAGCATGGCCAGAAAACCTACTTTTGGACTTCTGCTTGGACTTTGCACCTTTAGACTGACCAGGTAACATCTGGGTCAGATGACTAGAGCCTGAAATATGTATTTTAGGTTACCTATTTAGTTTATTTTCTTTCCGGTTTTTTCAGTGCTCTTCTATTTGTAACTTTTTGCACCTTTTTACAAAAATAAGCCTGAATAATTAATACTTCTGCGGTGTTATCGGAGTTTTGGGGCTTCAATCTAAGACCAGCACCTTGGCCTATTTTGACGACAGCTACCAAAGTAATTGTTTTTGGAACTCAGCTTCCAACTGTCCTGCCTTTCCAGAGCTGATGTTTTGATGAACACCTGGCCGGGCCAGAGAGTGCCAAAGAATAGATGCTTTTGAATTATGGTGCTGGAGAAGACCCCTGAGAGTCCCTTAAGAACATAAAAACATAAGAGACGCCAATGTTGGATCAGCCAAAGGCCCATCCAGTCCAACACTCTGTGTCACACAGTGGCCAGAAATACCAGTGCCATCAGTCCGGGCCAGAGAGTGCCAAAGAATAGATGCTTTTGAATTATGGTGCTGGAGAAGACCCCTGAGAGTCCCTTAAGAACATAAAAACATAAGAGACGCCAATGTTGGATCAGCCAAAGGCCCATCCAGTCCAACACTCTGTGTCACACAGTGGCCAGAAATACCAGTGCCATCAGGTCCACCAGTGGGGCCAGGACATTAGAAGCCCTCCCACTGTTTGCCCCCCCAAGCACCAAGAAGACAGAGCATCACTTGCCTTAGAGCCCCTATCTATACCTTGTGGCTAATAGCCACTGATGGACCTCTGCTCCATATGCTTATCTAATTCCCTTTTGAAGCCATCCATGCTTGTAGCCACCACCACTTCCTGTGGCAGTGAATTCCATGTGTTATAATCACTCTTTGGGTGAAGAAGTACTTCCTTTTATCCGT
>NW_015161487.1:117769-129161 GCF_001447785.1 Gekko japonicus | reverse complement strand
TTCTGGTTTCAGGAGGGCAGCCAGAAACCAGGGCAGACCGTGGGCAGCCCAGCATCCCTCGTACTCTGGGATGGAGTTTTCAATAACCCAGCTGCTCTGGCACCCTCCCCAGTGGAGGCCCTTAGGAAGCATGCAGGTGGCTGGCCACCCGGGAGATAGCACTGATCCCACCATGCATGGAAAGGAGCTCTGCTTCCGTCGCCCCAGCAAGGAAACCAAACAGGGAGCTCCTCCCCAAGGGAAGCTGGTACCTGGCACCCTTTCGCTGCTGCTGGCCCACTGGAGCGTCCACAGCTGGGGAAACACAGTGCGGCACTGTGGCGGCCGCCGAGAGTCGCTCCAGCAGGTAAGCGGCGAGACGGGCAGCAGGAAGGGTGCCCGCATGTGTGATTCCCGCTCACCCCAGATGAGAAGCGGAGGCAAAGGTGCCCCTTGGGATCAGCTGCAATCCGCAGTGCAGCCGCTTGTTAACGGGCACAGATCGGGAACGCCCTCCCTGCCCCAAACTCACTGTGCAATTTCAATGTAGCCGCAGGAAGCAGCGACGTGCAGCGGAGTCCAGCCCTCGTTGTCCGCCTGGTTCACGTCGGCTCCGTTTTCCACCAGAAATTCAACCACCTCCATGTTCTCATCAATGCAGGCCTAGGAGAGGAGTGGGGGAGACCATCACAACGAAGCCCACCCACCTCCGTCTTCTCCTCCCCTGTGGCATAAGGAATCCTCCCTCCCAGACCACACAGCGCCAAACCTCCCTTCCTTTGTCCCGACTTGAGAGCCTGGCTGCCTTTCCCCATAGCCACCAAGAGGCCTCCTTCTGCCAACATCTTGAATGTGCCACGCGGCACTGAAGCCGGCAACCATTCCGACAAGTTGGTGCCACAGACTCAAGCCATTTTATGCCGCGGGGCTGGGGAAACCTCAAGCGCCTATGAATTTTGCGTATTGCATTCGGTCGAGTGAGGAACTTGCATGTGGAAACCTGAAGATGGTTGGAAAAAACTGACAGGTGGTAGATTGAATGTGAATGTCGGGGACATCTTCCTAACGATAAGGGGCCTGCAGCAGAGAGGCCTGCAGAACGGATCGCCTTCCTTGGCGGGCTTCGAGCAAAGGCCGGGTGGGCCTCCCATTGGGCTTGACAACCAAAGAGCACAGGAAGAGGCCTGTTAAGCCCAAACCAGGGACTAGTCACACTATGGGGATCATGCCCCTATACAAACAAGCCCGAGAGTGGATGAGGGGCTCAGCACTCCCATGAGACGATAACGTTTAACAGGCTGGTTGCTTCACCCTTCACCCTCCCCTCCCGCCGCCCTTATTTGGGGAAGTGGAGGCACGGCAAGCCCCTTCTCCCCTTCCAAGTGCACCGGAGGTACAGTCGGCTCCAGTACAGTACAGTAGTGTTCCCTCTAAGCTGAGTTAGTGTGAGCTAGCTCACAGTTTCTTAGCCTCCGGCTCACACATTTTGGTCTTCGCTCAGGAAGGACGGCTCCAGAGCAAACTGATTTACGCAGCAGCCAAACCGCTCCCTTACAGCTCTTAATGCAAGCGGCTTGCAAAGTAGACGTTTTGCTCACAAGATTCCACAGCTTGGAGGGAGCATGGGTCAGAGCTCCACTCCCAGCTCTCGCTCTCTCTCCCCCCTACCCTCTAAGCCTTGATTAAGTTAGAGAAGCCAGAAGGCAGAGCCAAGAACGGGGCTAGCACCAGCTTCCCGGCCAGGTGTCCTTTCGGCTGCTCACCTGAAGGCATCTGATTCCTCCTCGCTCAGGTCAAGACTAAGAGGCTTAGCCTCCGCTGGACAATTGATCATGCAAAACTGGGCATGTTTGGATACACTTGACGCGGCCTGCCAAATTGCATAACTGGCTTAGGGAAGTTGGTGTGTGTTTTCTTTTTTAAACTTGAAAATGGCCAGGCCTTGAAAACTGTGCTTCCTGCGCCGCTTGTGAAATCGGACAAACAGCTCTGAGGCGAGGAGGAACTGGGGGAAGCCCCTGTGGGGAGTCTGTGGGGGCCGGCCATGGCCTGCCCGGCAGCGCAGCCCTCCCCCCCCCCGTTGCTCACGGGACAGCATTGCTGTCTGACTGTGGCAGCCACCCGAAAAGTATAGGGATAAAAGGTAAAGGTTCCCTTGCTCGAAAGCCAGTCGAATCCGACTCTAGGGTTGCGGTGCTCATCTCCGTTTCAAAGCCGAAGAGCCAGCGCTGTCCGAAGACGTTTCCGTGGTCATGTGGCCGGCATGACTAAACACCAAGGCGCACGGAACGCTGTTACCTTCCCACCGAAGTGGTCCCTATTTATCTACTTGCAATTTCTTGCTTTCGAACTGCTAGGTTGGCAGGAGCTGGAACTAGAGACAGGAGCTCACCCCGTCTTGCGGCACCCGGGTCTTGAACTGCTGAACTACTGAACTTCCACAGCCTGCAGTTCAGCGTCTTAACCACCTGCATTAAACCCCCCGAGTCCCATTTCCGTGCTGGATACTAGCCAGGCAGAAGGCCTGCAGACTCTCCAGAGCCCCCAGTCTGTGGGGGGGGGGAGGTTTGGACTGACAAGACTTTGGGGCCTCCCACATGGAGGTTTCCCCGCAGTTTGGGTACTGGCTGCAGGGGGGTTTATCCGGGCTTTCTCAAGACATCGTTGCCCGCTTGTTGCCCCTTCTCTGGTTCCCCTTACCCTCTCTCCGTGGCTTTCTCAAAATCAGACCAAAGGTGATCTGAGAGAGCCCAAGACCGCCGCGAGTCAACAAATGGGCAACAGTGTTCTGAGGAAGTCTGAAGAAAAACTGCTTACGATCACCCAAACTGCAAAAACAAAAAAACCCAACAACCCTCCATGTGACAGATCCCCTTGATGTCTCTTCCTGTGCCGGGTTGATGCAGCTGTGCTACTTTTCGGCTCGCGGCACAAAGACGTCAGAACTGAAGGCAGCCGCATCTGCCGGCTTTTATCTGCCTTTAATAACAGGCCTCGGATTTACAGTCAGGGGACCACGCAGATTAAAGCTGGTGCTGGCATCGAGAGACGGCGAGGTGGGTGTACCAAAGAGGAGGCAGGAGGAGAATCCGGGGCATCAGGGCTCCTCTCAAAAAGAGCAGCCTCAAGTGAATGGAAGCAGGGAGAACCGGGCAGCTGGACTCCGAAGGGGGCATTTTGCAAGGCAGCTGGGAGAAAAGATCCCCGGGCTCTTGAGAGGGGCGATCCCACTGGTATCAAATCGGGGTGGGGAGAACAGCACACACGAGCTAGCCCGTTATCCTCAAAATGTTACGGTCCTCACAGCCGCTTCTCCGGAACAGCCCTGCCACGTACATTCAAGAGCAGATGCCGGAGGCTGAACGGTCGCCGCTGCCTTTTGCTGTCAAGTCACAGCGGACGTAGGGCGACCCTGTAGGGTTTTCAAGGCAAGGGGCACTCCAAAGTGGGCTGCCACTGCCTGCCTCTGTGTCACGCTCCTGGTATATCCTGGTGGCCTCCCATCCAAATCGTAGCCGGGGTCGACCCTACCTGGCTTCTGAGATCTGATGAGGTCAGCCTGGGCTCTCCAGGTTAGGGCAGGAGGCTGAACACGGACCTCCATAAATACAAGATGTACCCCTCCACTACTGATCAAAGCTGAGCGGCACAGTTCACTTAAAAAGTTGTTACAAAACTCTTTACCGGGAAGGGGGAAAAAAAGAACTTTGGGTTGAGTGTAAGGTCACCGATTCGCATTCATATAAACACGCTGGTTCTACATACACCGGCATCTGTTGCTTGGTGTGGGGTGCATGGTGACAGAAAAACTGGCGCTCCGGTGGGCAGTGACTACTTCCCCCAGCACTGCCCAGACTTTCAATGCTACCTCCTGCAGCCACAAAGACTAGAAATCGGCTTTCTTTCAAATTAAGATAAAGACTTTCGTAGGAGGCTAGTTTTGTGCCTGTGTGGAATCACAGCACACGGACAGCTCTGCTCTTGAATTAGACACGTTCTCAGGGAGCACGCCGAACACGGGGTAAGGGAGACCGCATTCCATAAAGCCATCACTTAATGGTGCAGCGGTGGCAGAGCAGGCGGAGTGCTTTGGGAGGAAATGGACAGCTTAGATGGAGCTCACAGGCAGGTACCCTAGGCCCAGTTCCAGAGAACTCAAAGGAACTCCGTATTCAAAGTAGGTTCGGGTGCAGAGCTCTGAGGATCCTTGGTCCAAATTATCCAGGTACGTTAACTGGCTTGCCCTGGAGAGAAAGATGCTGGTGCATCCATCCCATCCCCCTTGCAGGAGCTCTGGATCAAACACAGTTTCCACCCTTGGCATGGGGGGGCGGCGGGGGAGAGACAGCCAGCATCCTTCTCCATGCCCGTTTCACCCAAACCAGCTTTCTGCCGATATTAATAGCCTCTGCCTGGAATGTGAAGATTTCATTTTCCACAAACACAAGCGGCCAGCTGCCGTTGGCTAAAGCTCCTCGGAAACATTCCTGGACAGAGCACGTTATGCAAGCTCCGCTCTGGGCTTCTCTCTCTCTCTCAGGGAACCCAGGAGTTCGGGCTCCGCTCCTCCCCCACTCCCATCCACACCGCTACTCAAACACCATAAGGCCAAGAGAACCAGAGCAGGAGTACGCCTGCCTTGAAGACTTGCTCCAGTCAGGGCTTTCCGATCCTGTGGCCGATCTTCTCAGAGCATCAGTTGTACCTCACCTGTAAAATGGCTCTTCCTCAGTAGGGAACGGCATATATTTAGAAGTCGCAGGCTTCGGATTCGGTGTCGAACACAACGGGGCTTGCTGCAAAGACGATACTTCCTAAATATAAGGCAATTCCCCTGACGGAGAGCCATTTGCGACCCAAACCACGTAGAATCCTTTGGAATACGGTCGATTTGGGAATTTTAAAGACATTACTCTGTTTCTGAACCTTTGGCAAATTATTCTTCTATTATACTGGAAACCTCAGCCAGACACCCTCTTGTTTCTAAGCACTCTGACAGAAACGCCTACACACTTCCACATATTTCCCATCGTCATGAGGATTAGAAACTTTAAAGGAAAAAAGAGAGAGAGGTGCATTTCTCGCATTTCCTTGACAGCTACCGGTCTCAATTAGCAGCCGGTTTGTGCGCTCGACAGTCGCTCTGCGGCCCAGCGCGTTCCCAACCCCTCTCCTGAGACGTCTTTTTTTTTTTTAAAGGAATCCACAGAGATCCCATGCCCACCCAGCCGTTCGGTCTATTTCTGACTACACCTTGGAAACTGGTCCATCGCTCAGCTCCCAGGCTTCTTTTTCCCAGCATCTAAGGGGAAAAACAATCTGCTGGAAACGGGTCTTGGTCTCCAAAATAGCCCCTGGCCCCAGCCTACTGTTCACAGGACACAAACCGTTCCAATACATCCAAATTTTGCTTGAAGTCAGAGAAGGGGCAGAGGGGCACCTGGCAGGGAGGAGAAAAACCGGGCACTCTGGAAGACCGCCGGACTTGGTGCCTCACCCCACAGGACCAAGGGGAGAGCGGATCACGTGCAACACGAACTGCCCCCTTCTCCAGCCCGGGAGCATCACATGCAAATCGGCTGGAGGGTTGCATTTGCCACCTAAAAGACAGCGCTGTGTGCAGAGCACCTCACCCCCCCACCGCCCACACAGCGAGTAACTGATTTCTGCTCCGTTTTTTGCCGAGGGTGTCTCCTTTTCCAACCCCCACGCCCCGATTGCTCCCCCACAGGCTGGATTAGAAGCTTTCATGGCCAAGCCCGGTCTGTGGGGAGCGGCGTCACTGCCCTAGCTCCGGTTCGGCCCCAAACGTTACGGCTGCTGGCAGAAACTCTAGCTCTCGCAGCAAACCCATGTTGCGCGGATGTTTGAAAACCCATCTACATTTCTGGGAACCCCGAGGGCGCGAGTGACACACATTTCCCGTGTTCGCTGGAAGAACACAAAACGGGTGTTTCCCCGCAAGGAGTATCACATGCAGAGCTGCCTCGTTTCTGGCCCGATGTTCATTGTGTGGGCCCTCAAAGGAATTCAGGGCCATGCTATCGTATCCTCACAACAGCCTTGTTGGGTGGGTTCAGTTACGTTGAGAATGACCTACTGACTGAAATTCACCTAGGGAGATTTGTGGCCAAGCAGTGAGTTAAACCCGGGTCCTCCAAGGCCTCAGTCTAGTCTTCTCGACCCCACCATGCCAACTCCACTTTATTAGCCACTCAGCTAACTTCTCCCACGGGGCTGCGTCCAATGACTGCAGCATCCTGGTAGGCACATATCAGAAAAGGTGGTCCGTTGTCTCCTGGGCTCCAAACCGGTTTATAGGGGTTGAATTGAATTGAGCCCAGAACTGAAGCTGGAGCTAAAAGACCTGGAAAAGAACGGCTGCGATACGGTCGCCAAGAGTGGAGTTCCAGATAACAGCTGGGCAGGCAGCTGAGTCTGACGAACCACTGTTTCCCAGGACATATCCGTTGGAGTTCCAACGCAGCGTGTGTTAAAACAGGTTACCCTGGGGGTCACCACATCATTCATACCTATGGCCAGCCTAGAGTTGTTCAGGAAGGGCTCAAGACTGGAATTTTAATTCTGCAACCTGTACAAATTTACTTGCGCCGGCCACTTAACGCGCCTAATTTATTCAGCTCTGACTGGGCCTTGGGGAGAAGCAACGAGGCACTTCGGATCTACCCACAAAACCACAGGAAACCTTTTCCCCGACTTTCCTGTTGGCTTCAAGAGACTTCCATCGGGCATTTTCCGGCATATCTTTTACAATCTTGAGGAGAACGGGAACCTTCTCGACACAGAGCCCCAAGCCTCTCAGGATGACGGGTGCCAGCCTCCACACTTCTGCAGCTGCGGAATTCACCCCCTTTAGCATCCAGCTGGCTTTATGAGTCTCGCCTCAATTAATTCCTAACCAAATCTCTGGAGGCAAAGATTCCGCTTTGGCGGCTGGTAAACGGAGCCCAACGTGCCCCAAAACAGCCGAGGGAAATCCTAACCTCCGGCCGATGTCATATTTTGGATGCTGGTTCCAAATCCCTCCACCCACCCCCCCTTCACATCCTGCCCCCTGAATTAGAAGCAGCCACTGGAAGAGGCTCCACCCTCTCCCCCCCCCCCCCCGACCCTTGGCTTTTTTTGACAGATTGGTTTTGGGAGATGGTGGGAGGATGGGGACCAGGGCGAGAAGCCAAGCAGCATCAAGAGGATGAAGTAATGGAAAACTAGCGAGGAGGGAGGTAGTGTGGGCGGGGGGGGGGAGCGTGTAGGGGACAGCAGCCCTGGAGCCTCCTAATGAGAAACCCAGGAAAGGGGAATGTTTCAGGCTTACCCAATTGTCTCGGCATAGCCACACTGCACAAACAGGGCGGATAAATCCAGGAAGCGTTGCAGGGAGGGGACGGCAACCCAGGGAGCTGCTGCATTCTGCTCCCTGCGTTGCTGGGGAAAAACAATGCCATTTGCACCCAACGCTAGAGAGGAGCAGCGCCTGGCTCTCTTCGATTGATCCCTCCTCTCCAGCCACCCAGTTACTGAGCCAGTCTCCCCAAAGCTCCACCCCGCCCAGAGCTGCTAAGTGCGCACTCCATCCCCGGGAATCCCGCAGGCACCTGTCAAAGCCTCCCTTTCCTCAGGGCGGACTGCCTTGCGCTTTGTGCAGCAACACCGACGGCCGTGCCAAAAAATGTGGGGAAGCTGGGGCCAGATCCCTGCTCAGCCGCCAAAGTTTATCTTGGGGCCTTGGGCAAGGTCCCTTTTCTCTCTGCCCTCCTTTTTACCTTGTGGGATCACTGGGAGGATAGCTAAGAACTCCCACTCAGAGTTCCTGGGAGGGATACAAAAGCTGCGAGAGTTTATTTAACATTTATTTCATAGAATCACAGAGTTGGAAGGGACTGCTCCAGGGTCATCTAGTCCAACCCCCTGCACAAGGCAGGAAATTCACAAATACCTCCCCCTCCACGCCGGCAGTGATTGCTGTTCCACGCCCAGAAGATGACAAAAAACCTCCAGGATTGCTTCCTGACCACAAAGTGGCATTCAGCATTTCCCTGGGCGTGTAAGAAAGGGCCACAAGAACTCAGCACTGAGGCAACCCTTCCTGCCCTCCCTCTCATGATCTGCCTAAATTCACCGAATCCGCATTGCTGTCAGATGGCCATCCAGCCTCTGTTCAAAAACCTCCAAAGAAGGAGAGCCCACCACTTCCCGAAGAAGCCTGTTCCACCGAGGAACAGCTCTGTTTTTACCGCTCTGTCAGGAAGTCCTTCCTAATGTTTAGCCGAAAACTCTTCTGATTTAATTTCAACTCGTTGGTTCTGGTCCAACCTTCTGGGGCAACAGAAAACAGCTCCACACCATCCCCTAGATGACAGCCCTACAGGTACTTGAAGATGGTTATCATATCGCCTCTCAGTCGTCTCTCAGTTCCAGCCCCTTCAACCTTTCCTTATAGGACTTGCGCTTCATGAATAAAATTTGAAGACTCCCCGCCTCCCCAGGCAGAAGCATCCTGAGCGACTCGAAATATGGGAAATGTACAGGGAAAGGCGGTATCACTTGCCTCACACAGCTGCACTCGTTGTGAGAGGCCAACTGCACACGCTTCTTTCAGTTCTGCAGCTTGGATAGGGGCAGCATTCACACACTGTTCCATCCCTAAGATTACAGATGTTGGCATACTCTTGGAATCAGACAGGACTACGAAGTCCCATCGGGAGGGTGAAGGCTGGCAGTCGTTAAAACATGACAGAAAGGGGGATCACTTCCTTACCCTTCCAGTACATGTTTATGGGTACAGAAGGGGATGCCCACCTGCATTTGGGTTTGGCTACACGGAATCCGGAAGGTTACCCAAATGGCCTGCTATGGGCTAAGCAGGGATTTCAGAATCCTGTTCTAGGTCTCTTTCACAGAGCGCTGGTCCCACCCACCTTGGCACACATCTGACCTCTACACGAAGCAGGATTAGAACAGACCTTCTGCCTGAGAACCTTCGAAGCTGCCAGCCCAAAAAAAGTGAGGCTATGGGGATCGCTGGCGTAACTGAGCATAAAGGCAGCTTGTTCTGCGTGCGGCACGGAATTAATCAATTCTACGCACAAAACTGCAATCTCAGGCCTGGAATGATTGACAAGTGTTCCCCTCAACAATGCAAGGCTTCCGTTTACCAGGCTGTACCATGGTAACATATAAGCATACATTGTATTCTCCTCCCAAGTTAAAAACAGTCCACTATGTCAAACTGGGAGATTATGTAATACTCATTTTAATTCTGTGCTTGAATGGTTGACTTTTTTTTAAAATTCATGCATTCTGCAGAATGAATGATGGAGGAGTTCCAGCTTGCACTGAACTCCCTGATTCTTAATAGGAAACAGTTCAATGCCAGAGGTTGGAGTTTTACTCTCCCAGATTAAAAACTGTCCACTATGGCAAACGGGGAGATTACATAATATTCATTTTTTATTCTGTGCTTGAATGGCCAACTTTTTTTTTCCTTTCTAACTCACGCATCCTGCAGAATGAATGGTGCAGGAATTCCAGCCTGCACTGAACTCCCTAATTCTTAACAGGAAACGGTTTAATGCCAGAGGCTGGTCTGCCTGTGGGGCAGGCTGCAGCTACACAGTGGTAAGAAACAACCACTCTGCATATGCTCAGGGACCAGCTCATCTTTGGGTACCTCGGAAATTAAAACACGGGGACTGGGGTTCAAACCTGAACTTCAGAGAAGGCACCCTTGGCATTAGTGAAACCAGTGCCAGGGCTCTCTGTAAAAAGAGGTAAAACAGCATTTGTGTGTTCTGTTCTTCACAGACGTTCCAGAGCTAAACAAAAAACCAAAAAGCAGGGGTTTTTGAGGCTCCAACCAGAGGCAAAGGCACTCTGCACCTGCCCAGAGGCATTCGATAGCACGGCCCTTCCGACACGAAGGGCGCCAGGTCCAGCGGGAGCGCTCTGCACCCGCTCAGAGGCGCCCTCGACGCCGGCAGCTGCGCAGCGCCGAGCACCCACCTGGTGGAGAGCACTGATGCCGTCCGCGTTGGTCCCGTTGACGGCTCCCGGGTCTGCGCTCAGCATCTCCCGCGCCGCCTCCAGCTCGGCCCCGGCGCAGCAGGCCAAGAACTCGGCGGCCGCGTCGAAGCGGACGGCTCGGGAGGGGCGGCCGCCGGAGCCCATCGCCGACCCTGCTGCTGCCGCCGCCGCCCGATCTGAGGCGGGGCCGGCCCCAAGGAAGCCGCCGCCGCTTCGGCCTCCGCCCAGGCCCGCAGCTGCTCCCGCCGCCGCGCCCGGGCGCCCTCCCCCTCGGAGAGGGACAGCAGCGGGGCTGCCATTTTCCTCTTCCCCCCGCCGCCGCCAGCCCGGCTGGGCGGCCCGCCCGGCCCAGCACTACTCTGGGCTGAACAGCAGGAGGAGGAGCAACGCTCGTCGGCTTCCGTAGCACAACGGCGCCGAAAAGGAGGGGCACGGAAGGGTGCCGCGCAGCACGACGGGAAACAGAGTCTGGGCCCGGCCTGTGGGAAGAAAGCGTAGAGGGGCACACGCAGGCCGAACTTCCGGCAGCCGTGGAAAGCCGACATGATTCTCGAAGTGCGTCGGTATTATATCCCTTGCCATCTTTATGCTGACACACGTCTCGGCTTTCGCATTGGGAACGCAGAGAGGGGAAAGTTCAGTTTTAGACCGGAAGCGTTTTATACTCTTGCCCAGTTCTACCTCTATGCACTCTCAGCCCCCCCTCCTCGCAAAGACTCTTGGGAGATTGAGTTCTGAAGGCAGAGGGGCCAACATATAGAGAAAAGCAGGTTTAGGTTCAAGTAGCCACATGAGGCACTAGCATCGGTGTGAAGGGATCATGGAGGTCCAGCTCTGTGCAGGAACAAGCAGTTTACCATACCAAGGCCTCGGTTCCTGCCGGATCACACTGGAGCTCCGCCAGTCAGGAGCCCGGGGGGCGGGCACATAAGCCCCGCTCCCTGCTCCCACCAGCCATCAGTTCCGTGTCTCCCTGAGCCCTGGGGTTGCGGTCTTGGACTCGTAGGGGCAAATTCACCTCTCGCGTGTGATGTCCGAGCGGCATTGCAGCTCCGACATCACACGCTAGAGGTCATTCTGGCTCTCCCAGCTCTTAGGGGCTCTTTTAAAAGTTATGGCCACCACCGCTGTTCTCGGAAGCAGCTGCGATGCCCGCGGGGGGGGGGGGTTCCCTTGACTGACGTTCCCTTGACTTCCTGAGCTCCAGGGTTGCGGCCTTGGACTTGTAGGGGCAAATTCCACCTCTCGCGTGTGATGTCGTTCTGACTCCCCCAGCTCTCGTTAGGGGCTCTTTAAAAAGTTATGGCCGCGCCACTTTCGGCGGTAGCTGCAACTGCCGCGGGGGGGGGACTGCTGAGCTGCCCTCCCC
>NW_015161487.1:109363-116209 GCF_001447785.1 Gekko japonicus | reverse complement strand
TCATGCTTTCAACTTTAAAAGGATCATAATGCTGATTGTGTGAACTTAGGCAAATCACGAGAGGTAGAGCAGGAAGAGTTGCATCAGTGCTTAGTTCTCATGGCCCTTTCTTACAGGCCCAGGGAAATGCTGATCGCCACTTTGGGGCCAGGAAGCAATTTTTCTCTAGGCCCGTTTGGCCCCCAGTGATCCTGGAGGTTTTTTTAATCATATTCTGGGCGTGGAGCAGGGGTCACTGGGGGGTGTGGAGGGTATTGGTGAATTTCCTGCATTGTGCAGGGGGTTGGACTAGATGACCCTGGAGGTCCCTTCCCACTTTATGAGTCTATGATTCTATAATTCATCCAGGCTGGCTGTGGGCACGCCAGCACCTCTGTCAGGCAGAAGCGCCTGAGATCCTCCCCCTCCCCTTTTCCTTCGCCCGACTTGGAGGCAAAGGAAAGAGAGAGGGGGGAAAGAATGGATCCCAGGTGCTTCTGCCTGGCAGAGGGTCTGGTGCACACTTCCGGTGATGTCAGAGGGTGTGGCGTATGCTAATAAGTTATGCTAATGAGCTCCTGCAGCTCTTTTTCTACGAAATGACCCCTGACCATAGCCATTAATTCCAAAACAAAAGCTATGTGAAGCTGTAAGCATTAAGACTCTCTTTGAGGCTAACTCGTTACGGTCGATTCCGGTCTAAAATGGAAACGAGTTTCCACTCTTATCTTCCAGGGCAAAGTATAGAGCGCTCCCACCAAGGAGGTGGCAAGGGGATAGAGCGACGCCACTCAGTCGCCGAGGTAAGAAAAAATACTCGGTTTGCACACGCCCCCTAGTGTTTGGTTTTTTTAAATTCTCCCATTAGTCGTACTAGCAGGACGTGTCTGCCTCGAAGGAAATGGCTTTGGGACGGCTCGACCAACCTTCCTTGTTCTTCACGTAGGGTTTTTTTCTTTTCCTATTTTGTCCGCCCCGCCTCTCTTCAATACGACTCTGTTTTCTAAATCTTGGTTATTTAGAAACACAGGTGTTACTAGTGGCACTGGACTCAAACTTTGTTCAGATGTTACTAGTGGTATGAATTCTCCTGATATACTTTCGCCTCCTGTTAGTAAATTTTTCAGGATTGTATTTACACACACACACCTTTTCCTGTTGTAGAACTCGAGGTTGTAAGCATAAGATTCCTAGGAGGGCTGGCCACTATGTGCTTAGGTAGGGTTGCCAGCTCAGGGTTGGGAAATACCTGGAGATCCTGGGGGTGGAGCCTCAAGAAAGCGGGATTTGGGGAGGGGAGGGACTTCAGTGGGGTTTAATGCCATAGATTTTCTCCAGGTAAACTGATCTCTGTCGCCTGGAGGTCAGTTGTACTAGTGGGAGGTCCCCAGACAACACCTGGAGGTTGGCAACCCTAGGCTGCCAGCAGGGCTTGAGAAAAAACAACAGCAACAACCCCATGTCCCTTTAATGGGTGCTTATTGCATAAATTGCAAGTAGATAAATAGGTTCCGCTTCGGTGGGAAGGTAACAGCGTTCCGTGTGCCTTGGTGTTTAGTCATGCCGGCCACATGACCACGGAAACGTCTTCGGACAGCGCTGGCTCTTCGGCTTTGAAATGGAGATGAGCTCCGCAACCCTAGAGTCGGATTCGACTGGCTTTCGAGCAAGGGAACCTTTACCTTTACCTTTATTGCATAGAAAAGGGCAGCCGGAGCTTTTAACAGCATCTCATTAAGCTTTTATTAATGGGACAGGCCTTTTTTTTTGCCAGGCCTGTTGACAATCCTGCTAGGATGTCAGCTACAGGGATCAATTCTAAGCAGGTCAACTCAGACACCCACTCAGGTGTATTCAATGGGGCTTACTCCCAAGAAAGTGTCCTTAGGATTGCACTGAAGATCTGCTACCTAGAATACCGGGCGGGGGGTTGTAAATGCAAGAGGGCTCTTTGGGCTAGGTTTGTTGTCAAGGGAGGCTTCTCACCCTGATCAACAGCAACAACCCCATGTCCCTTTAATGAGTGCTTATTGCATAGAAAAGGGCAGACGGAGCTTTTAATGGCATGGAGGTAAACAGCACCTCATTAAGCTTTTATTAACGGGACAGGCCTTTTTTTTTTTGCCAGGCCTGTGGACAATCCTGCTAGGATGTCAGCTACAGGGATCAATTCTAAGCAGGTCAACTCAGACACCCACTCAGGTGTATTCAATGGGGCTTACTCCCAAGAAAGTTTCCTTAGGATTGCACTGAAGATCTGCTACCTAGAATACCGGGCAACCATCTCATCCTTTGCCGTCCCCGTCTTCTTTGACCTTCAATCTTTCCCAGCATCAGGGTCTTCTCCAGTGAGTGCTCCCTTCTCATTTGGTGGCCAAAGTATTTGAGCTTCAGTTTCATTATCTGGCCTTCCAGGGAACAGTCAGGGTTGATTTCTTTGAGGATTGACTGATTTGTTCTTCTTGCAGTCCAAGGGACTCTCAAGAGCCTTCTCCAGCACCTACTGTTGTACACACTGCTTATGAAACACTTTGTACTCTGCCATTGGCTAACAGTCAGTTTACCTTAGTAGGTGCTCTTAGCGCTTCCATGGTGCATATGGTAAGTGCCTTTGATGATTCTAATCACAGTGACTGAAATCAATCATGAACATCTATTCAGATATTCACTTTGGTTCATCGCTTAAAGGCATTCTGGGTAAAATACCAAACGCTGACAGGCAGTAACTGACTGACCTTGCTTGTTCTGGCCAGTTGTAACTGTGCATGCTTCCAGTTTGCTTGCATTAGATGAAGAACACTGCATGATGTACTAATATTTGTTACAATTAGATACTTTTTAGAATCTCACAGAATGAAAAGAAGGCCTATTGTTTAGCTGAAGGAGGTATATTTTTGCCTGAGAAAATCCAGCCTACAGGTTCGAGCCCAATCAGAATGGAGTGACGGATATATGACAAGGTTTGATGGAAACGATAATTGTGATTTATTTCTAACTGTCATAGGGGGTATAAAACCCTATGTCTCCCATTGTAACCTTAGGGAGAGCTGTGGGGGTCCAAAACCTTATTGGGTCTGCACCTCCCTCCTTTGTTGATCAATAAAGTACAAGGTCTGATTCTCCTCTACAAGACTGCCGTGTGCTTTCTCAAATTGGGCTGGGGGAGCACAACCCGTGACGGAGTTTCTGTCTTACACTACTAAAACATATTTGTACGGAATGAAAGCCCACACGCACACGGCTGTGCGTTTGGCTGAAAGGGACTGGAGCTGAGGGTGTTCCACATAATGGATGCTGACCATCCCATAACCGCTTTGTCCATTCCTCCAGTGAGGGCCCCATTCTCTGCCGGGTCCACTGGGGACAAGTTCTCTGGCCCGCAAGATCAGACCAAGCCGGAGCACAGGAGGCCTTGCTGTAGGGAGCTGTCAAGGATTGAACACAAACCCTCTTGCGGAGCCGTTGAACCAGTCGAGGCTGGAGCTGAACCGAAGGAGGCTGATGGCCCCACCCCTTGCTGTGGCCAGAGTTGGGTCCTAGAGCTTCCCAAGGCTCGAGAGTGGCAACTTCCTCCTGTGCTCGAGGAGGGCTGCTCAGGATGTTCTCCTCTGCTTTGCCCTGGCTTCAACCCTGCTCTCCTCCACCTTTTCCCTCAAGGAGCGTTGTGGTCAAAGGGGCCACTCGGGGATCCTCATCCTCAAAGAGCCGGTTTGGGGTAGTGGTTAAGAGCGGCGGCGGCCTTTCATCTGGAGAACCGGGTTTGATTCCCTCCTCCTCCACATGCAGCCCGCTTGGGTGACCTTGTGTCCCTCGCTGTTCTCTCAAGAGCAGTCCTCAGAGAGCTCTCTCAGCCCCACCTACCTCACGGGGGTCTGTTGTGGGGAGAGGAAGGGAAGGAGATTGTAAGCCACTCTGAGTGAAGGGCGGGGTACAAATCCTCCTCCTTTGCTGATTTTTGGGCAGGAGCTGGCTCCTGACCTGCCTGACCCTCTGGCCTTTGGATGTGACCCACTTGTGATGGAAGGGGGGGCCTTCTCCTGCAGATCCAGGGGGACGAGGAGCCCAAGCAGTCGTGGGGACCACAGGGGACTCATTTCCCTTTGAAAAGTACTGAGAAGGGTTGAGTGATTTCAGCAGAGTACTTTTATTCAGAGGGAACAAGACGAAGAAAGCCGGCTCGCAGGCTGGTTTATATGCTCAGAAAACCCACCACCAAAACACACCCCCTATTTCTCTATAGGCTATATACAGTAGCCGAGAGTCCCATAGGCTCTCGGCTGCGGACCTGGCCCTCTGATAGGTGCGGGCTAGAATCCGCTTGGCTATTGTCCTGGAGGAGCGAAGCTTCAGGACTCTGCCTGACCGCATGGCCCAACTGTCGCGCACGTGGTCATGGCGGAGTACATTACACCCTTCATGGATTGTACCTTTCTGAGCAGTCTTACTTCTCTGGTGATGGCGAGTCAGAGATGAGGCTCCCAATGGACCTGGAGAAAAAATGTCCTGTCTTTGAGGCAGATAATGCTTGTCATGCCCTCAAGCTAAGTGACATCACCTGGTAAATTACATCCCATCAAGCCCTACTTGGGCAAACTGATCGAGAGGGCAGTGGCGATTCAGTTGCAGGGCTTTTCGGATGACACCTCCGTATTAGATCCCTTCCAGTCCGGTTTCCGACCAGGCCATGGGACAGAGACGGTCCCGGTCGCCCTCACAGACGACCTCCGGAGGCCCCTGGATCAAGGCGGTACAGCAGTGTTGTTGTTGTTAGACCTGTTGGCAGCGTTTGACACAGTCGACCATCAACTACTGATCCACCGCCTTGCCGACACCGGGATTCAGGGGTTTGCCTTGCAGTGGCTCCTCGTTCCTTCAGGGTTGGGGACAAAGGGTGGCAGTGGGGGAGCAGCTATCCGGAAGGCACCCACTAATTTGTGGAGTGCCCCAAGGAGCGGTGCTTTCCCCAATGCTATTCAGCATCAAAAATGTGTGAGCCGGAGGCTAAAAAACTGTGTGCTCGCTCACACTCACTCAGCTTAGAGGGAACACCGTATCAGTACTTATGAATGTTTAATAATATATAAAGTACAACATTGTTTTGATAAACTCTTAAATGTGTTATTTAAGTATTTATTGTTAAAAGTCTTACAGCATTTAGCATGGGCCAGTACATTAGACCCACCTGGAGGCTGGCCTCCCTAGCTTCAGGAGAGATGTAGACTCACAGCAATTTCTGATTACAAAGAAGACTGTCAGAAGAACCTCCTTTTCTTATCTTTGGCGTTGCTTGTACCGGATGTGGAGAAGAAGATGATGAACAGGTGCCTGTAGAGCACCTGGGAGGGGGCTACCCTTCAAAACTTAGCGATCCTATTTCCTTAGGACTAGAGAGCCTTGGAGCTGCGGTGGCTCAAGTGGTTAAGACGCTGAACTGCAGGCTATGGAAGGTCAGTAGTTCAGCAGTTCGAGACCCGGGTGCCGCAAGACGGAGTGAGCTCCCGTCTCCAGTTCCAGCTCCTGCCAACCTAGCAATTCGAAAGCAAGAAATTGCAAGTAGATAAATAGGTACCACTTCAGTGGGAAGGTAACAGCGTTCCGTGCGCCTTGGTGTTTAATCATGCCGGCCACATGACCACGGAAACATCTTCGGACAGCGCTGGCTCTTCGGCTTTGAAACGGAGATGAGCACCGCAACCCTAGAGTCGGACTCGACTGGCTTTCGAGCAAGGGAACCTTTACCTTTACCTAGAGAGCCATAGAGCTTCCCAGGAGGGTGGTCCTGCATCACAGCAGTTTCTAGAGAGTGGCACGGGGGACCCCGTATATTGGTCTGTTATTTACATAATGGCAGAATGAGATGGTAGACAGGAGATGCTGACATTTTGGGCCTTTCAGACCCATGCATCCATATTTCCGTAGGACTAGACCAGAGAGGCAGGAAGTGCTCCAGGTGTGCATTTTAAACTCACCGATTTATGCACATCCTTGCCACGCTTTGCACCAGTTTTTTTTTTAAAGGAGACATCAATGAGAAGGAGGAGGAGGAGGAGATTAAATTTATACCCCGCCTTTCACTTGGAGTCTCAGAGCAGATTACAAACTCCTTTCCCTTCCTCTCCCCACAACAGACACCCTGTGAGGTAGGTGGGGCTGAGAGAGCTCTTTCAAGAACTGCCCTTTCAAGGACAGCTCTTGTCAGAACTATGGCTTGCCCAAGGTCATCCATCAGCTGCAAGTGGAGGAGTGGGGAATCAAACCCGGCTCTCCCAGATTAGAGTCCGCACACTTAACCACTACACCAAACTGGCAAGATGAGATCTGAATGTGTGGATTCCTATGTTTGCGTGCTGTTAAGAAGCTGCTGGATTTCTTTGTGAATTCCCCAGCTAGGATTAAGAGCTCTTGAATTTTCCAGCGCTTGTTTAACGTTCTGGGCTAATGTCAAGAAGTCGTTACAAAGCTGAACTGAAACACGGTCAGGGGAGGTGCCACCATAATAAATATAGCCACTAGTTGGCACTGCAGGACAGCCATAATTAGTTTGCCAATCAGAGAATATAAGTCGATTTGCTAAAGGCTGGAGACAGCAGCAAAGAGAGAATGAACCAAAGATGGACCAACGATGCTAGAAACCCATGAGGGATTTTCTGGCATTGTCTGGAGGGTCCCCGTTTGGATCAGAGCAACTGTGAACAGAAGAACAGAAGACCATAAGAGAAGCCAATGTTGGATCAGGCCAATGGCCCATCTAGTCCAACACTCTGTCACGCAGTGGCCCAAAATACCAAGTGCCATCAGGAGGTCCACCAGTGGGGCCAGGGCACTAGAAGCCCTCCGACTGCGCCCCCCCCCCCAAGCCCAAAGAAT
>NW_015161487.1:108035-108256 GCF_001447785.1 Gekko japonicus | reverse complement strand
AAGCTGGTTAATGTGCAGCACAGAATAGGGGCCAGGGAAGCAAGAGGGCGTCACGGGCAGTCGCTTCTGTGGGTGGCGAAGGTCCGGATCGGGTTGGGCAGCGGCGCCTTCTTTTTTCACTTCCAGCGGCCACCGACTCTTCCCTTTCCGGCACCTTTTTTGCTGCAAGGAAAAGAAAAACCGGGTGGATTAACATCTTGTGTGAGATATTCTGCATTCCT
>NW_015161487.1:102421-108005 GCF_001447785.1 Gekko japonicus | reverse complement strand
CGGCGGCGGCCGGGACCGTTGGGGGCGGGGTGTGTGGCCTTATGACACACTTCCTGTGATGTCAGGGGGTGTGGCCTTATGACACACTTCCGGTGATGTCAGGGGGTGTGGCATATGCTAATGAGTTATGCTAATGAGTTCCCCTAGCTCTTTTTCTACGAAACGACCCCGGCAGCCCTGCACACGTTTGGGCAATCCCTTAGTGCCAAACTAAATATGACATTGGAGTTAATAGGACTGGGACTCCAGGGTGTTGTTATTATTTGGCCCTAAGCAGCAGCCGTGGAGGTGGGGGGTGGGTGGGGAGGCAGTGATAGGGATCTAGGAATATGGACTGGGGTCATTGCACTGGGGAAAGGGAGGGTTTAGTACTTCCCTCTGGATGGCCCAGGCCAGCTGGGGTTGGCCCTGATTAATACTTGGATGGGAGACCACCAAGGACATCCAGGGTTGTTGTGCGGGGGCAGGCAATGGCCAACCAGAAGACCTGCCAGGAGGGACCATGCAAGGGTCGGGGATCCCATTTATAGGGGGGCAGGGGAGATGTAGCGGTGGAGCAGGGCGCTACTTGGGAAGGAGACGGATATATATGGGAATGCTCCGTCCCCTTCCTGCCTTCGCCCCATCCTGAGGAATGTTGTTGTTGGTGGGGGTGTTAGAAGAATGGACCCTCCTCCGACACTGGTGTTGTGCAGTGCCAGTTCCATAAATAATAAGACCTCTGTTCTACAGGATTATCTCATGGAACAGAATATGGACCTGGCTTGTGTGACTGAGACCTGGGTGAGGGATGGTGAGACTGTTGCCTTGAACCAGCTGCCCGCCCCCCCTCCCCTGGTTTCTCGGTCCTGCACCAGTCCCAGATGGTGGGGGGGGGGGCATGGGGATGTTTATCCAGGAGTCTTTCTCCTTCAGGGCGCTCCCTGCCCCCCAAAATTGCCAGCACTGAATGTGTGGGCCTGGTGTGGGATGTGAAGGAGAGCTTGGCTATCTGGCTGGTGCACTGACCGCCTAACACACCAGCAGAGACCCTGGCCGACCTCTTGGACCCAGCTCGGTGGAATAAGCTCCCAAGAGAGATCAGGGCCCTGTGGGATCTTTTACAGTTCCACGGGGCCTGTAAAACGGTGCTCTTCCGCCAGGCTTTGGGGTGAGGGAGCAGACGTCAAATACTATTCGGCCCCTCCTCCCGTAATGTGCTGTAAATTGTTGGGTCACTGGACTATAATGCCTGCTCTGGATTTATCTGAGAGCAATGAACTGTACCATCGGGAAATTTTTTTTTATAGGCTCTGGCCTCTCTTCTCCCTACTGTTATACTATGCCGGGGCACTGTTTTAAGGGCTAATGATTTTATAGTATTAGAGCCAGTTTGGTGTAGTGGTTAAGTGTGCAGACTCTAATCTGGGATAACGGGGTTTGATTCCCCACTCCTCCGCTTGCACCTGCTGATGTGGCCTTGGGTCAGTCACAAGCTCTGGCACAGCTGTTCCTGAAAGAGCAGTTTCTGTCAGAGCTCTCTCAGCCCCACCAACCTCACAGGGTGTCTGTTGTGGGGAGGGGAAGGGAAAGGAGGTTGTAAGCCGCTCTGAGACTCCTTTGGGTAGTGAAGGGCGGGGTATAAATCCAATCTCTTCTTCTTCTTCTTCTTCTTTTTATTGTTGTGAGTTTTATATATTGTAACCCGCCCTGAGCCCGCATCCGGGAAGGGTGGGATAGGAATTAAATTTAAAAAGGTAAATAATAAATACACCGCCTCTGTTTGTCTCTTAAATAAACCGCCTCTGTTTGTCTCTTGCCTTGACAGCACTTTCTACCAGACTTCATTTCCCTGATCAAAAATGTCCCTCGTTAAGCTTCATGTCTAGAATTCCAGTCATATCATTCCATTGTCATATTTAGTTTGGTCTTTAGAGAAGGTTAAGCAGTAGAAGTTTTAAGCTGGAGTCCTACGGGCACTGTCCTGGGGGTGAGCCCATCTGAATCTTATGGGACTTACTTCTGAGTAGAGCTGCTTAGGACAGCACCACTATCGCCTTCTGAAGCAAACCTGTGAACTTACAGGTACTTGTGAAGCAGAATGCTGGCTCAGGAAGACTTGGAGAGTAATGTTTACTTCTGACGATTTTCAAGTTGTTAATGCCTTTTTATCGGGAACCAAAATGTGGAACCTCTATCATGTGGAGCGTGAATGGTGACTGGCAGAGGGTACATGAATCCTTTGTTTTGACACTTTTTGTTTGTGTGTAAAGTGCTGTCAAGTCGCAGCCGACTTGTGGCCACCCCAGCAAGGGGGGCTTCAAGGCAAGTGAGAAGCAGAGGTGGTTTGCCATTGCTTTCCTCTGCAGAGTCTTCCTTGGAGGCCTCCCATCCAAGTACTGTCCCTGCTTAACTTCCGAGATCTAACGAGACTGGACTACACTGGGTGCGTTCAGACGGGGCATTTGCAATGGAATAGGTGCCGGTTCGAATCCGTGTACTTACTGGCGTTCACACGGCGAACATCTGCCTTCCGTCCCTAACCGTTGCAAAGAGCTTTAAACCGGTGTATTCTGCCACTAGGTCCCCAAGTGGTGGTATCCTGAGTACAACGGTTGTAATCGCTTTACCCCCGTCTGATCGCTCTCCACCGTTGAGAAACAACTTCCGTTTGGAAGCCTGAGGCTTCCGATTTTCGCCCGCCATTTTTTTTTAAAGGTTGGCGATATGCGCTTGGGCAAAGCTTCGCCCTGGCGTTTGTTTAAAAAAGAAAAAGAAAAGGTCCTTAGTTTAACGTTTCGGAGGAGTCCGGGACTTTAGGGAGGCCAGTTTGGTCTTTAAACTTTAAAGGTAAGTCCTTACCTTTAAAGTTTAAATGTAAGACGGGTTTTTTTGCGCATGTGCAAAGATCGCCATTCTGTGGATGGCTGCCTATGCGCATGCTCAAACTGAGTTTTTTTTAAAAAAGCCGACACCCGCTGCATGTGAACGGGCATACAGCGATGGGCTCCGCAGACAGGAGGTAAGTGTGATCGCGTTTCAGCCGGCATAAACTGCACCGGTTCCAACCGGTACAGTTTATGCCGGCTGAAACGCCCCGTCTGAATGCACCCACTGTGCCACTTTCCCTCCTTGATACTCTTTATTATAGGGGGGGAAAGAGTCTGAAGTACAATCTGTGGAGAAACCTGAAGCTCAAGTCACAAAGAGGACTCCTCCAAACTGGGTGAATGGGCAAAAAGAAAGGGCCATTGTCATTTGGTATAATTAGCAGTGCAGCCCTAAGCAGAATCCCACCATTCTAAGCCTTTGACTTCAGTGGACTTAGGAAGGTGTAACTTATTGCACTGTTTAAGTGTGAAGGGAAGTGCATATGGGCAGACCCTCCCAACTAGACATACATGCTGATCTAGTCTGAACTGTCAGTGGCTAAGTAGGAGAAAGATCTCAAGGCTGTGGTGGATAACTCCATTAAAAATGTTGACTTGGCGTGTGTGACAGCAGTGAAAGAAGCAAATTCTATCCTAGCAGTTATTAGGAAAAGGACTGAAAAGAAAATGGCCTAGTGTTGTCGTGTTGCTGTAATGTCTCCCGTGTGGCTACTGTTGGAATCATGTGTACAGTTCCAGTTGTCCCATTGCAAAAAAAAAAAAAAAAATACCACAGAGCAGGAAAAAATGCAGAAAAGCCAACCGAAAGGGGTTGGAGGACCTTCCCTATGACGGAAGGTGAAAGTGTTTGGGGTTTTCCAGTCCAGAATAAAGAGAACTGGTGATGGAGATGTGAAGGAGGTTGATAAAGTAATTTGGAGGGTCTGGAGAACGTGACACAGAAAACTGTATCTCTCTCCCTCAAAGACTAGAACTTGTGGAACCCAATGGAAATGGATAAGCTGTAGATTCAGGACGGGGGGGGGGGGGAAGAAGAGAGGGCTTTTTCAAAAAATACAGGTCATTTACCTTATGGAACTTACTGTCACGGGATGTGCTGACAGCCACTATGTCTTTGGTGGCTTTTAGGAAGGATAAGGTAAATTCATGGAGGATGGGATCATCAATAGCTATTAGCCGTGATGGCCAATGGGATCTCAGGTTGCTGAATGCTAGTTGCCGGGAGACCGCAGTAGCAGGGGGAGGTTTGGCCTCCTGGCCCCTGAGGAGGGCCTTCTGGGGGCATCTGGTCACCACTGAGAAACAGGATGCTGGACTAGATGGGCCACCGGTCTGATCCAGCAGGACTCTTCTTATATTAAAATCTGCAATGAGTTTTTAGTATTATGAGTGGCGTTCAAGTCTGGGCCAAGGGAAAGGCCCGTGCTCAGGTGGGAAGTCTTGTGTTTTAACTCCGCCAAAGAGGATTCTGAACTCAAATATCCTGTTCCAAAAACATTAGATTCGGAAAAAATTGAACTTGAATGATACACTCGTGCAGCCTCTCACTTGGACTTAAGTATCCTTCCCCGTGCCAGTCACACTCTCTGTGCCCAGATTTTGGGAATCTGTCTTTGAACCCTGTGAGCGAGCGATTGTGGCAACTGCATGGATCAGTTTGCTCTGGAGCCCTCCTTCCTGAGCCAAGACGAAAATGTGTGAGCCGGAGGCTAAAAAACTGTGAGCTGGCTCACACTAACTCAGCTTAGAGGGAACACTGGTTGTGATCCTCCAGGCGGTGGCTGGAGATCTCCTGCTATTACCACTGACCTCCAGGCAGCCGAGATCAATTCACTTGCAGAAAAGGGCTGCTTTGGAAGGTGGACTCTTACGGCATTACATCCTGCTGAGGTCCCTCCCCTCCTCAAACCCCGCCCTCCCCAGGCTCCACCGCCAAAGTCTCCAGGTATTTCCCAGCCCAGAGCTGGCAACTCTAGAAGAGGAGATGGGTCACTTTACCATCTGTTGCTCCCCAAACCAAAAGATCACTCACAATTTCTGAGCATGGCTGATGCGGTTGTAAAGAATGTTGATCTGGAGAGGGGAAAAAGTTGAGGAAATTGCTGTTAATATAATTTTGGCATTAAGGAGAACCCCAGCTGCGTAGAATCCTTGACTGTTATGTCTTTTTTGGCAGGAGTAGGTGATTTGTCAGCTTTCTTCCTTATAATTCATTCTGGTTCATAGTACAGTTTAGTTGCTTATCCATGCAAAACAGGGAAGGGCCCTTGACGGTTGCAATACAGGACACAGTCTGCGACACTGATAAAAAGAATAACAGCATCCCTATAATTTAACTTATAACTCTGAAGTCAAAATAGACTTCAGAATGATGGTCCCTAGCAGTCTTAGGGTGGCCAAGTGAAAAAATCGCCGCAGCGGGGGACTCCCGGCTTGCGGCTTGAGCGCGCATGCGTACCGCATGCACATCACCAGGAAAGTGACGTGATGACGCCGGGCACGCTGGGGGCGGGGCCACGACTGTCCGAGGGAAAACCATAGAGTTTTCCCTCAGATGGTCGTGGTCCCGCCCCCAGCATGCCCGGCGTTGTCACGTCACTTCCTGGTGACGTGCACGTGGGTGTGGGGTTCCCCCGGGGACTGATCTGCCGGCGGCGGGGAACGGGCCTCTGGGGCGGGGGTTTCCCCGCCCCCCGGGGGGGCTTGGCAAGGCT
>NW_015161487.1:77348-102209 GCF_001447785.1 Gekko japonicus | reverse complement strand
AGTGGCATAAGAAAGGGCCCTGAGAACTAAGCACTGATGCAACCCCTCTCATGATCTGCCTAAGTTCACAGAACCAGCATGTCAGATGGCCATCTAGCCTCTGTTTAAAAGCCTCCCAAGAAGGAGAGCCCACCACCTCCCGAGGAAGCCTGTTCTTTTTACCCAGGCTTTTAATTAGAGGTTTTATCTTATGAGCTTTTAAAATGGTCTGCTTGTTTTATGGGTAGCTGTTCATGTCCAATGGCTTGGTTTTTTTAATGGCTTAGTTTTATACTGTTACTGTGCCGAAGAAGTGGCATAGAAATATCCCGAATAAATGAATACACAAACTGTTGCTTTTATAAATTGTAACTGGTTAATGAATATGCCTCTGTGGTACAAACATGTTCCACAATTTTGTGTGTGTGTGTGTGTTTGCAGGATTATAGTGTGTGTATAATGTCTTGATTTGTCAAACACAGATTTCACCTGGAATCATCACAACATCACAAAACTGATCTGGGTCAGTGGTAGGGTTGCCAGCTCTGGCTTGGGAAATTCCTGGAGATTTTGAGGGTGGAGGGCAGGGTTTGGGGAGGGGAGGGACTAGGGATGCCAAGTGAAAAAATCGCAGCAGCGGGGGACTCCCAGCTTGCAGCTTGAGCATGTGCGCGTGCGCCGCATGCACATCACCAGGAAGTGACATGACGATGGCAGGCACGCTGGGAGCGGGGCCACGACTGTCTGAGGGAAAACCATAGAGTTTTCCCTCGAATGGTCGTGGCCCCGCCCCCAGCGTGCCCGGCGTCGTCACGTCACTTCCTGATGACGTGCACGTGGGGGTGGGGTTCCCCCTGGGGCCCGATCCGCCGGCGGCGGGGAACGGGCCTCTGGGGTGGGGGTTTCCCCGCCCCCCCGGGGGAACTTGGCAAGCCTAAGCAGTCTGCACAAGGTCAACGCACACGGTCCAAGACCGAACCTTTAACCCAAGGCTAGCTCAAGTTTTGTGAATGGAAACCTGGCTTGCCTGCACTGTTATTCACCTTCTAAAAGTGGGAAGATGGGCTTTTAAAGGACACTAAATATTGGCTTTATTTACATTCCCTTTCCCCTTCTCATGTAGCCTTGATCCAAATTGTGGCTGCAGAAGCACTTTATTTTTGACAGGCTGATGAAGAACCAGGCTTCCTCTTGGCTGCTTCTGCCTTAATCATAAATGAAAAGACAGGCTGGGCTATAGTGGGTGTCCCTCAAATGCCCAATACAATAAATTTCTTTCTGCTTTCTTTCTGCTGCACGGACTTTGGCCCATGAAAGCCTATATCCTGCGATGTCCTGATAAACTGTGATTTGTTTAAACCTGGGGCCCCTGATGTCACAGAGACTGTGACACTTTTGGAATTTTTAAAATAGGGCACAGTGGCAGCATAAAATGGCTACCATGACTCTAGGGCATGTCACAAAATGGTTGCCGTGGTGTGATGGAGCCAGTCACAAATGTTGGGAGGTTACAAGCCCTGCATCCTTCTAAAGTAGAGGGGCCTGTTTCTGAATTGAGGGTTTCTACAAACACAAAGCTGATGCTTCCTGGGTTCTTTGGAAGCTCTTTCTGCTCAAATGAGGTGGAGGAAAGTCCGGACTGGCCCTTGGTTTTGGGGAAGGAGCAAATGGGATCTGAGAACCCTAATGGGGTACGCCAACTTTGGGGACTGTTGGTTTAAACTGTGGTTTATGCAACAAACTGATTTGTCTATGAGATATAAATTGCCAGTCCTGGTTTGAGCACAAAGCCCAATTTGCCTGTTTTGTGTCCTATCTCACACCACCCAACAGGGACAGCATCTTCCCTATGCTATTCTTTCTGTGGCCAGGTAGCTGCGATGGGCCCAGCTGCTCAACAAACTGTGGTTTGTCATAACAAATGACATCTAGTATAAAACCATGATTAATAAACCTGTGATAAACCCTGTTTGAAGTCCTCCTTGGGCACAAACTGACAAAATCCTGTTTTGTCAAAACCTATCCAGATGCCACAACTCATGAAAGTTTAATCAAATCATGGTTTAGCATGACATTAAAGTTATGTAGGAATATGTTTCCTTTTTGCCTGCACTGGAGAATTGTTCTGACATTTGCCCAAACAAGATGCACATATGGCATTTCTGCATTTCATAGTGTCATTCTGAGAGGGCTCATTTTGGACGTGGCTGCTCCCATAAAAGCAGAAAGGGCTTTCCTTTTCTCTGCTGGCTCCTACCTCATACTTCTGACATTGGAGTTTTTGCATCAGGTCAAATTTCTCCGATTCTAGTTGATTGATCCAGTCATGCAGTTCCTTGGCCTTGTCCCTGGATAGAGAGAGGCAGGCTGTGTTGTGGGACAAGAATTCTTTGACAAGTCCCTATGCTTAGGTTCAGAAAAACAACCAGCCCTCCCATTTCTGTCTGCCAGTTACATTACCAACCTCAGCTGTTGTTCGCCTAAGTTGTCTATGTTCAGTGATTTCCTCCTTTCTGATAAGATCCGGGTCTTCATTTCACGGCCGGTCTGCCTCTTGCCACGTTTTTGCTCTGCCTAGGAGATGGTGGGTAAACGAAGGCTGCTGAAACAGGTGGTGGAGATGGCACCCGAGCAGCACGTTAAAGCGTCCGCGCCGCGCGCCTTCCTGCTGGCCCAGAAGCGCCGGGAGAAGGCGTGCCAGGCCGGCGGCGACTGGGCCGATGGCAAGGATGGCCCCGTGCTCTTGAGAGGTGGTGTAGACATGCAAAACCGGAACAAAATATTCCCGTTTAAATTAAAGCGGGAACAAGGCGCATTTACAGTGCCGTGTGACCCGAGCCTAAATGTGTTGGTTTTTTTCCAGGGGTGGGATGGGACAGAAGCTGCTTTATACTGAGTCACTTAACCCCATATTAATGATAAGTGGATTCCTGCAGCAGGTCTCTCTGGCTTGGGGATGGGTATTTCTCCACCCCTATGGATTTGATCTGGAGATTTTCCAGCCAAGTCCATGCATTTGAAGGGAGCACTACCCCAGGAGTAGAAAGGGAGTTTTTCTTCCCCTCTTTTTGAAAACCTATTTTTTTTCCTTACAAAGGAGACCATAGATGCTGGTGAAAATATGGAAAGATTACCATGGAGTTTCTGGTGATTGCTAGAGTTACCCTTGTCAGTTCCGGGTAGCTCTAGGAATCATCCAAAAGTCTGTGGTCAGAATTTGCTGTAATTAGATGAAGCCTTATTTTTCTCTCTAATTTTTCTCCCCAGGATGATCCTGCCCCTCCCTTTGGTCCCAGTTTCTGCCCACCTCTCAGCTGCACATTGGCACACAAGGGCAGCAATTGCCTATCAAAGGTCTGGAATGTGGAGGGGTGCCCTCCTGTTTTCTGTCTCAGCTCTCCCTGGCTCACCAACTGTTTGCTATCTTATGCTTGACCTTGTAGATGCTCCAGCTGCAGTTTTACTCGGCTGGGAAAGTTAACGGCTTTTGCTTTGCCTGCTTGCTTTGCCCACCCACACAAGATGTATCCATTGGCTCATGTTAACCGGGGGGATGTTTGATTTTAGTATAAGTCAGAGGCCCTAGTATTGGCGGCCATTCCTGACACAAGCTGTACACGTGTCTCTAGTTCTGGATTTACCAATTAACTGTTATCTTCTCATGAAGCCCTGTGTTGAGTAACCTGGCTAAGGACCCTGACACCTGACATAAGCAAGCAAATGGGAGCCCTGGAACCAACCCAGGTAAGCACTAGCAGGGGATGTGGGGCATGCTCATAAGATTATTATGCAGAAGGGGCAGGCTTTGTACCCCTTATTTTCCCCAGGCAGTTCACCTTCACCAGGTATCCACCAAAGTGAGCTCCCATATTGGACAGCACTTTCTTCTTCTTGGCGTCATCTTCAGCCCTTTTCTTAGCCTCTTCTTCCTCCTTCCTCATTTTCTCTTCCTGCAAACGATGGCAACATGGAACCCATTATCCAAAGGTGGGGCAATGAAACCATTATATCTGCGCTCCCTGAGCTATGCCTCCCAGGTTAACCACTAATTCACACACACATTCACAATGTTTTTTTTTCCATTTGTCTGCTACTTATTTTTGCTTTCTTGAATTTCTCATGTTCCTCCCACGAGCCAGACTTTGGCCTCCCCCTCCTCCAGGAGGATAGTACTCACGGCTAGTTTGGCCTGTCGCTCCCGTTCTTTCTCGGTGCGGACCCGCTGCTGTTCGGCACGTTCTGCCCGGCGGTGTTCCTACCCCAGAGCACAAAAGGTTGTTCAGGCTTTTGCAAAGTAGGCTTGAAACTGAGGGATATAAAATAATGGTCCTGCGGAACTCCCTGTCACTGGGAATAGCCACATATGTTATTTAGTGTTTCAGGACTTTCAATTATGAGAGCAGCTTTCAGTTTATTATGACCTCTACTAAATTGTGTCCTTGTTTGCTTGCCTTAGCATATAAAAGCACATTATTCCAGTTTTGGATTTGAGTTTGACCACATGTAGCGATACAGCTAACCAATGATATGATGGGAGTTAAAAGGAACAATTCTTTGCGTGTTGACAGTCTTGAGGAATGTGTGTGATTATTTTTTTTTATTGTGCCACTGGGAAGATCTTTTGTAGGCTGAATGGCTGAGCACAATATTGTTAGTTGCTCTGAATGTCACCAAATGGTGGGATGTTCTCAGGGCAAAGCTAGTGGGTTTGGTTTATTTTAGACAGGGCTATTTTTGGGCAGGAACGCACAGGAACGGAGTTCCGGCTGGCTCCCAAGTTGGCCACGCCCAGCAGGAACTCATTAGCATAATAGGCCACACCCAACAGCAGAAACTCATTAGGATTGGCTACATTAGGGGTGTGTGGCCTAACATGCAAAGGAGTTCCTGCTACAAAAAAAGGCCCTGGGTTTTGACAACAAACAAGGTAAACAGAATAACAAGCAAAAGGTGGGTGTGGCTGGATGACCACACTTCTGGTAACATGTGGGTGTGGCCTAATGTGCTAATGAGCTGTGCTGTCAGGGTTCCTGCTGTTGGGTGTGGCCTATTATGCTAATGAGTTCCTGCTGGGCTTTTTCTACAAAAAGAGCCCTGATTTTAGATGATTGAGCATCTGGGACTTAAGGCTTATTTTGTAATACCGGCTATATTTACAGAGATGCAAATGCTGCATAAGTGGAAGCAAGCAGGAAGTTCGACAAGGTAGCGGGTCCCCTATTCCTGCACCAGGTCCCCAGAGAGGGAGACAGTATACTATGGTGCTTTGCCTTTAGCCAGCTTACAGCTCTCTCTGACTGAAACCACACACTCACAGGAAAGTTTAAACCTGGTATACATATTTAAAATGGCCAGTTTTCCAGGTATGCACACCAAGAGCAGGAAAAAGCCTGAAGCAGGGCTGGTGCAAGGTATTTTTGGTGCCCAAGCAAGGAATACCCATGGACTTTTCCAGCCCAGGGTTTGGCTTGGACTCAGACAGCAGTGTGGGGCACCTACAAGAACTCTCAAATAAGCGGCAAGACTAAACAGCATTCTCATTAGGAAGTAAGCCTAATAAACTATCCACATTTTGGGAATAGAAAAAGAATTAATAGGTATTTTTCCATTGTTCTATAAAAGCTTGCAACTCCATGTGTTTGATAGAGGTCTATTTATTCAGTTGTTGCATATATATAGGAGATATATATATATATTTGTTTATTAAAACTTTTATACCCTGCCTTTCCTTCAAGGCAGCTTACCATGATAGTTAAAAACCTTTTCAGTCTAAAAACAAAACTACTATAGCAAACCCCAAATCTCTCTCCCCCCCCTCCACTGAGAGAAACACAGTTGAGCCCACGATGCTCAGATGTAACTGGTATAACAGGATCCGTGACAAATATATTACTCCTCTTATAACATATGTGGTGGGACAATCAGGTGCTGAGCAGTGTAAGCGATTGTTAATTGATGGGAACCGGACAATTACTGAAACTGTGGCAAAAATTTTAGGTAGCATGCTACTGCATCCGAAATACATGATCAAATATATATAATAATAGTTGCCTAATACCTCTCTGTTTTATGTTCTTCTTTTATTTTATTACGCTCAGCTGTGTTTTTATAGAGTTTTATTTTACTGTCCTAAATTCAGTTATACGAATGTTATGAATGTTATATTTAAGCATGTGTGTTCTATGGCTTGTTGCCGTAATAAATGCCTGACTGACCCCCTCCACCTTAAAAGATGTCTGCCAGTTCATCACCCCTCAAATGCCTTGGCAAATAGGCAGGATTTGCATTGTCTCCTGAAGATCTCCAAGGGGCTCTTCTGGGAGCCCATTCCACAATGGAAATGGCCCAGGCTCTGGTTGATACCAGACAGGCCACTGTCAGTGGTGGGATAGCCAACAGATGGTTGTTGCATGTGATTTTTATGAATTGCATGAAAATGCTATATATAAACTGCATAAAAATGGCTTAGGAGAAACAAACAGGTGGAGAAAACCATCAGTGACAAGGCTCACATTGACAGCATACAAACCCCCAAAAGAAACAAAAAGGACCTCTGACTATATCCTTTAGTACGGCAGATTCATCTCCATCAGTATATATGTCTTGGGTGAACCCAAGTTAGGCTATTGTTGGGCCACTTGACTTCAGGGGAACAGTTATGTTTTTTGCAGGTTTTTTACTTTAATAATTTCCTGTAAGTGGAAAATGAGCTCACTGGGAGAAAGGCTGGGCTAGAATCCTTCTCCTTGATGTGCTAAGATTTATTTATTTTTTAATTAACATGATGAAGAAGAGGAAGAGACTGGATTTATACCCCAGCCTTCACCACCCGAAGGAGTCTCAGAGTGGCTTACAATCTCCTTTCCCTTCCCCTCCCCGCAACAGATATCCTGAAGTAGGTGGGGCTAAGAGAGTTTTTTCAAAAACTGCTCTGAAACAACTTGTAACCAGTGTTCCCTCTAAGCTGAGTTAGTGTGAGCCCACTCACAGTTTTTTAACCTCCAGCTGACACATTTTTGTCTTAGCTCAGGAAAGACAGTTGCGGAGCAAACTAATTTATGCATTAGCCAAATGGTTCACTCACAACTTTAATGCCAGTAGCTCACAAGGCAGAATTTTTGCTCACAGGACTCCACAGCTTAGAGGGAGCATTGCTTGTAACTGACCCAAGGTCACACCAGTAGTTGCATGTGGAGGAGTGGGGAATCACTCTTAACCACTATACCAAACTGGCTCTCTTAAAAATGCAAACCCCCCACCTTCAGTCCAAAATGGTAGAGCCCATTGCATCATTCTGCTCCGTCAGGTCTAAAACCAGAGCGTTACCGAATTTCATAAATAAGTTGTTTCACTTTTAAAATTAAGTTTCCGACATGGACCCTCTCTGTTTGGAACAAAACCACAGCCATCTTTGTACCTCTCGGACTTGCACTGCTGCTGGCTGAGTTCAAGTTAAACCACGGCAGGACTTGGGGGGTGGGGTAGGCGGTCGACTTGTTATTTGCTGTCAGCCATGGGAGGAGGTGATGGAAATGCTTGGGATGGCAAAACACTGAATTGGCCTGGCATGTCAACAATAGTCCTGCAAAACGTGTGGTCCTCCTAATTCATCCATGTCAGGGATCTCTCGCAATGATCTGACCATATTGTGCTGCCAGCTACCCACAATCCCTTGCGGTCCAGAACTCACAATTCTTGACATGAGACCAACGAGCTCCTCCTCTTCTTTCTTTCTCTGCTCAAAGTGTACATCAATGAGGGTCTGCAACTCCAGGAGATCCTTCTCCATGCGCTTACGGTGGATGTCCTGCCCGGCAGATGGAGAGAAGCCTGATTATATTCCATGCATGGAAAAATGAGTCCTTCTATGGAAACACTGTGTTTATGAAAACCACGCTGTTCATATGCCTGAATTCTCTCAAAGCTTTCTAGCATGTTATTCCTTCCCTGTCAATTGCCCAGGATGTTCTTGAGTATAAAAGAGAATATGACGGACAACAGGTGAGTCTATGGCAGTGAAACCATACCAGAAGACTGGAATGCTGCAAATATTACAATGATTTTTAAAAATGTGTCCAGAGGTGATCCAGGCAAATTGAGATCTATTCTGCATAAATTGGTAGAAAGTGTTTTTAAATATAAAATTATTGAGCACACTGAGGAACAAAGCCTGCCGAGGGAAAATCAGCATGGCTTCTGCAAGTGCAAATCCTGTCTCATCAAACTTTTGGAATTCTTACAGAAGGTTGACAACTATGTAGATAAAGGTGATCCAGTGGACATTATATACTGGGACTTCCATAAGGCTTTTCACAAGGTGCCTCACCAAAGACTCAGGAATAAGCTTAGCAGTTGCTGAGTAAAAGCATGGGCCCACTTATAAAGGGTAGGAATAAATGGACAGTTCGTGCAATGGTGGGAAATTAGTAGTGGGGTCCCACAAATATTAGTACTGGGACTGGAAGTATTTAATTCCATAGGTTATTTGGACTTGGAGGTTAGCAGCATAATGTCAGATATCATTTGCAGATGACACCAGATTAGGAGGATGGTGAAAATTGCAAAGAGTTCTAGAAGGATCTCTCTAAATTGGGTGAGTAGACAACAACATGGCAAATGAAATTCAGTGTAGGTAAGTGACAGGTGATGCACAATGGGGGAAAAAATCCTAATTTAAATATATGCTAGTGAGATCAAAATTTGCAGAGATGAAGGCAGAAAGAGTTCTTGGGGTTGCAGTGGACAATTCAGTGAAAATGTCAACTCTCAGTGTGCTGTAGCAGTGAAAAAGACAATCCCCACGGAAGGGATTGAAAATAAAACAGTCAGTATTATAATCTCCCTGTCTATGATGTGGCCTCATTTGGAACACTGTGTGCAGTTCTAGTCATATCTCAAAAAAGATATTGCAAAGCCGGAAAGAGCACAGGAGAAGGCACAGGAGAAGGCACAGGAGAAGGCAGTTGAACTAGAACTCACAAATACCCAGTGAATCTCATGAGCAATAGATTTGGGATGGACAAAAGGAAGTACTTTATTCAACTAGTAATTAAAGTGTGTAATTGGCCTCTACGCCCTGTTTGTTGGCCTTCCAGGGCAGCTGGTTGGCTATTGTGTGAAATAGGCTGCTGGATTAGGTGGACCTCTGGTCTAATCCTGATGAGCTGTTCTTATTGAGGAATTTCAGACAGACGATATAATCCGGAAGAGGAACGGTTCCCAAACAGTTTCTGGTCTGTCATTTCAGACAGAACCGTTTTAGAACTGGTTCCCTGCCGGAATATATTTGTAATTTCACGCATAAACGCTTCTGTCCCGTTTAGGAAACGGGGCTGAAGCGTTTTACCTGTCAACCACTTCCAAGTAGTCTTCAGTTTCCTCTCCCGGTTCTGATGCACTTTTCCCCGCTGTTTTTCGCCCGCGCGGGCGATCTCCAGCTTTTTTTAAAAAAGTTCGCTTTACAGCATTATATCAACCCCATTGGAATGCCTGGAGTGTTTTGTTATAGTGCTATAGCGCTATAGCGCTCTAAAGCGAATGTTCAAAAAAAAAAGCTGGAGATCGCCCACACAGGCGAAAAACGGCGGGGGGAAAGCGGGAAAAAGTGGTGCAGTCTGAAATGGCAAACTGCTTCAGATCCAGCTCTTTAACAGAAGGGGAAAGCCATGTGTGAAATGGCAGCCCTATACCGGTTTACTCCATGACGGATCAAAAACGGCTTCAAAACGGGTTAAAAAGGGTAATGTGAAATTCCTCATCTTCTTAAATGGCCTGAGCAAACAAAATCTCATTGGCAGACTGTCATGACCCCAGGGGGTCCCCACCTTCCACCACCCTGGATTTAAGGTCCCTTGGGAGGCCCAGGGTACCTTCCCAAGCCCCTTTTCAGCCGAGCAATACAGGCGTGATTGACCCAGGCAGAGAAAATAATTACACAAAAAGGGTTTATTAAAACAACAGTGGGGCAGGGAAAAACAAGACACGGCAAAGGTGCTTAAAAAGGGTATAACAGTGTGAAAGGAAAAATAAACATAACCTAACGCAGCTGTCTATTACTCCTAACTGTTTTACTTCCAGGCCCACAGCCTGCCTAACACTCACGCTGAGCCCAGTGTAGATCTCCCTCTCTCCCAGACCAGCCTGTCCCCACAGTGGGACCAGGCCGCAGAGAGAGACCCGAAGAACACCCTGTTTCTCCTCAGTTAACGGCTAAGACTCCCTCCTCACACAGTTCAACAGTCTCCTCCCAGGATCTCCCTCTCTGCCTCTCCCAATGCCTTCTGGGAGTTGTAGGCCTAGCTGCCTCCTACTGCCACCCAGGCCTCTTAGGCTGGCTAGGCTGTGCTGGCACAGGCCAGATCATGACACAGACAATAAATCTTTCCCTCTTTGACAACATTCATTGTCTTAGATGTACCCGGAGCATTTGGCACACCAAGGAACAGGTTTTGGGTTTTGTCTGAAATAACTCATTTGTCAGTGGATTTTAATGATTCATTCTTTTCTGCTTTTGAAACAGGTTATAGTTCTTTAAGCAGCATGGTTCACATTCCATGTTTACACTGACACGCAACAGCCACCGGATTAATCCTTAATCCACTTCAGTTTGTCTAAACTGCAACTCAGAATGAACCCAAGTTCCTTGTCTGAGAGATCAGGAATGTTTTAGTCTCTTGGAGCCAAAATAGACGTTACATTTTTTTTTAATGTAATGGACTTCACTCTCTCTCCCTACAACCATAGAGCAGCTGTGAAGACTATAAGTTTAGGGGAAAGCCTAACAGAGCCAGGAACTGTAGGGGAGAGAAAGGTCTCTTCCTTTCCTCTCTGCGCTCTTTCCCAACCGGAAATGACACGATGGGGAGGGGTTATTTCCCCCTTTTTGGCTGCACCAACTCCCCAGAATACTTCCCCCCGCTTCCTTGGTGCGTAGGGTTGCCGGCTCCAGGTTGGGAAATACTTGGAGATTTAGGGAGAGGAGCCTGGGGAGGGTGGGATTTGAGGAGGGGAAGGACTTCAGTGGGGTATGATGCCATAGAGTCCACTTTCCAAAGTGGCCATTTTCTCCAGGGGAATTAGGGATCCCAAGTCCCCTCAGGGGGCGGGGGCCCGTTCCCCGGTGCCGCCGGATCGGGCCCCGGGGGGAACTCCACCCCGACTTGCGCGTCACCCAGAAGTGACGTGGGCACGCCGGGCACGCTGGGGATGGGGCCATGGCCATACAAGGGGAAACTCTATGGTTTTCCCTTGTATGGCCGTGGCCCTGCCCCCAGCGTGCCTGGCATCCTCCCGTCACTTCTGGGTGACGTGCATGCGGCGTGCACGTGCAAAGCGCGCGCACACACACACACAAGACGCCAGCCGGGAGCCCCCCACTCCCGGCGAAGATAGACTTGGCAACCCTAAGGGGAACTGATCTCTGTCACCTGGAGATCAGTTGTAATCCTGGGAGATCTCCAGGCACCACCTGAAGACTGGCAACCCTATTGGTGCACAAGGAGGGTTGCCAGGTCCCAGCAGGATTCCCCCCGCTTTGGGGGGCTTTGATTCACCGCCGGCCAACTGGCTGGCAGAGGAAAATCCCATCCGGAAACAGGGCTGTTGCGCAGCAACGCTCTGGTTTGTGGGCAAACTCTATGGTTTTGAAGGCCAAAAAACCTTCTGCTGCAACAGAAAATCCTCCTGCTCCAACCCTGTGCAGGAAGTATCAGGGTGGGGGAAGGATTGGTACTAATGAGGGGGAGTGGCTAGAATGGAAAGGGCTCAGCAGCTGCCTCCCCCCCTTTTCGCTCTCAACACTGCAGCTTCCCACCACTGGTTTTCTTTCAAGAAACCCAAAGAGAAAAGCACTAAACGCCAGGGGTGCTCGAACACTCGCTAGTTCAGCTGGCGTCCTGTTCGCTGGCTGCAAACAGGGACCTGATTTTTTTTAATGGCCAGTTCGATAGTTTGTTGATCCGTGCTCCACAGGCTGCATCACTGTATTCCTTCCTAACTACGCAGTGCCGCGCACTTGGCTTTTTGTGCATGTGCATTCTCTCACAGCCTGATCGAGTTCTGCTATCCCCCCGTCTACAGTGTCTACAATATCATGTCACTTCTGGTAAAAACAAAAAACGGAAGTGACATAAGTAGCTTTAGAAATCACCTGAAACTCTATGGTTCAGTGTTCCTAGAGCTATCCTATGCCACTTCTGGTAGTAGTAGTTGTTGTTGGTTTACTGGAAGCGGTGTGACGCTACAGCTGCTGTCATGGGGTGGTATTTTTTCTCTTGCTGCCACTCAGAGTGAGAGTGGGGCACGGGGATCCTCTGCAGCCCCGGCTGGAATCATTCAGCACGCCTACCGAGTTCAACTTGGAGAAGGTGGGGGGCACATGCATAGCCTAGGGGCATTTGGGAGTATACTGCATACCATATTATAGCTATAGAACACCCCACCCCTGCAATATCCTGCTCCTTTTATAGCAGCAATTTATTGGACAGTAATCACCCTTGTACGGCATGGGGATAGACGTGATCCAGCTCGTGTTTGCAAATCCAACTGCTATCAAAGGCATGAGCTGAAATTGGGCACCTCAAAGGTATCTGAGAAGCACAGCCTGTGGATTGCCGTGTGCAGCCGATTCAGGCTACAGGTGATAAAGGTAAAGGTAAAGGTTCCCTTGCTCGAAAGCCAGTCGAATCCGACTCTAGGGTTGCGGTGCTCATCTCCGTTTCAAAGCCGAAGAGCCAGCGCTGTCCAAAGACGTTTCCGTGGTCATGTGGCCGGCATGACTAAACACCAAGGCGCACGGAACGCTGTTACCTTCCCACCAAAGTGGTACCTATTTATCTACTTGCAATTTCTTGCTTTCGAACTGCTAGGTTGGCAGGAGCTGGAACTAGAGACGGGAGCTCACTCCGTCTTGCGGCACACCCGGGTCTCGAACTGCTGAACTAATGACCTTCCACAGCCTGCAGTTCAGCGTCTTAACCACTTGAGCCACCGCAGCTCCATAACAGATGATACTGATGTGTAATTTTCTGGTAATGGAACAACCAGGGTAAAGTACATATCATTAGCTTGTATCTCCCATGGTTTCCAACCTGATCACCCGGGCATAATGACTTGATTGGCCGTGGCTGTTCATCTAAGAGATACAAGAGTGGTTGGTGGAGGCCGCTGAAAAAGATCAGGACAGTTGAACGAAACGAAATACTCACATCGAAATCCACTCTCTCCCCCTCGGGGATTTTTGGAGGAGCCAACTGTGGAACAACTGGCCTTTGGGTGGGCAAACACAAGCAGGGGAAAAAGTGCAGTTAATATTCCAAAAGGCTAACAGCCAAAAACTACAAAAAAAGAAATCTTACCCTCCCGCCCCAAGTTGCAATAGTAAAAGTGTGTGTGTGGGGGGGAGGTGTTTACAAAGAAATTTTTGAAGATTGCATGTCAAAAGTCAGGTTCAAGTTTTGAATTTTGGGTTGGGTTGCCACCTTTCCCATCCTGGTTTCTGTGCCTCTGATTGCTGCATAATAGACAATTTTCAAGATAAATGCATTTCACAATTTTATTGTGGTGGCTATGGGGAGGGAGGGGGAGGCTCTGAGGCAACTGCCTTCTGGACTGAAGAATATCCAGTCCTCCATTCTGGCCTCTCCCATAGATTCTTTATACTCCAACCGCCCGCAATCAAATAAAAAGGGAGGTCACAACCTTTAAATTAAATTAAAGATTAGTAGTGCGTAAGCTATGTGCTCCCTAAAGGTCTCGTGTTTGGAAACATGCTAGACTAAGGCTGTACACAGGGCTATTTTGGGGCAGGAACGCACAGGAACGGAGTTCCGGCTGGCTCCCGAGTTGGCCACACCCAGCAGGAACTCATTAGCATAATAGGCCACACCCAACAGCAGGAACTCATTAGGATTGGCTACATTAGGGGTGTGTGGCCTAACATGCAAAGGAGTCCCTGCTACAAAAAAATGTCCTGGGTTTTGACCACAAACAAGGTAAACAGAATAAGAAGCAAAAGGTGGGTGTGGCTGAATGAGCACACTTCTGGTAACATGGGGGTGCGGCCTAACGTGCTAACGAGCTGTGCTGTCGGGGTGTGGCCTAATATGCTAATGAGTTTCTGCTGTTGGGTGTGGCCTATTATGCTAATGAGTTTCTGCTGTTGGGTGTGGCCTATTATGCTAAAGAGTTCCTGCTGGTCTTTTTCTACAAAAAAAGCCCTGGCTGTACATATACGCAAGGTAAATAGCGATCGTTTCCTTAGATTTTTGACTTGACAGACAAGATGAACAACAAAGGTTTATTTACTAGAAAATAAAGTGTTTAATAAGGTAAATGTGATGTGGCCCTCAAGTAAAGCTGACTCTCAAATAAAGTGAATAACCCCTGAGGTGAGATTTGATTCCCCTTTCTGTGGACAGGATATTTGAGTGGAATTTCCACCCTTGCAGAGGCACAGAAGCCTTGCCAGAACACAGGTGCTAACTCTTATGTTGTGTCACCTCTTTGCTCTATTTCTACTGAGACCCTCAGCATCCCGGTTTCCCACTAGGGTTGCCAGGTCCCTTCTGGCAACTGGCGGGGGATGGGGGCAGGCCCGGGCTATGTTGCCAGCGATGCGGCAACATCACTTCCGGCATGTACTGGAAGTGATGTCGTCCCACTGTGATGTCGTGGTGATGCGCTGGTATTTTGCCAAAAACTCTATGGTAAAAATGGCTTCTACCATAGAGTTTTTGCCCAAATACCAGAGCGTTGCTGCGACGTTGCTGACATGATTGCATCACTTTGGGTACATGCAGGAAGTTACGTTGCTGTGTTGCTGACGACCTGGTGTGGGCCTCCCTCCTGCTCCTGGTATATCCCCCCACCAGCCAGCTGATCAGTGGTGGGGGTAGGGCCTGGCAGTGGGGGTCCCCCCCACCACTGGGGCCCCCCAGCAACCCTAGTTCCCACTATAATGCATTTCCTTCAGAAAAACACCTGTTTCTCTCACTTACCTGGGCTTTGGGCGTTCCTCCTCTGTGAGAAAAAGAAGACAAAAAAAAGCCGTGAACAGATGGAGACAAGAGAGGCAGCTTTGAGACGCAGAAGGTTGTATGGCCCATACTAAGCAGCCTGCCCTGAATGCTGGGGAAAAATTCCCTGTCCCTCCTGCTCTGTAACAAATGTGGGATATGGGCGTGAATACGAATAGAAGTGCTTGTAACGAGAAGAGTGGGGGAAATGAGCAAAAAGGAACAAAACATTGAATGATGTTGGGAAAGATGTTTCTCTGCTCCAGGCCTGTAGGGTGCTCTGTTGCACTCATTACAAAGGAAAGATGAAAAAGAACAAAGGTGCAAGGTAGAGAGTTTATTTAGCTCCTTGGGATCCATAAGAGCAAAATAAACTCTGTACCTTGCACCCTGTTCTTTTTCATCTTTCCTGCCCACTGGTGTGGCCATCATTTTTTCTGATCACTCACTACAAAACCACATAAAACCTTCAGGTATAATTTAGGCCTTGCGCTTAGTCAGGCGACTGCAAACAGTGACAGCTTCTGCTATACTTTATGCTGATGTGCCGTACTATTGGTTTCGATAATTTCCTCGGCCTTCATATTGTATTTGCTCCAAATGTCCTTATTTACCAGGGACAATCCCTGTTTTCTGGTACCCGTCACTGGTAAATCATTGTCCTTGCTGTTGTCTTTTAGGGATACCTGGGATAGTGAGAAGTACTCTTCAGGGTTCGACTCCCTTCTCTGGGTCTCTCAATCTCACAGTAAGGAATGGATGCACCTCATAGGGTTGCTGTTCCCCAGGTGGGGGTGGGGGATTGCCCAGTGTTGCGGCCTCCTGGCCACAAATTCTCCCCCAACAGCAACGTCACGCAGCATGCCTCTGTCACCCGGAAGTAGGTATGTAGAGCGGGAGACTCCAGCGCTGCTCCGGGAGTCCGTGCGCGCGCACGAAGCATGTGCGCGCCACAATTACATCACCCGAAAGTGATGCAACCACGTCGGGCACGCCGGGGGCAGGGCCACAATCATCCGAGGGAAAACCATAGAGTTTTCCCTCAGATGACCACGGCCCCGCCCCCAGCGTGCCCGGCATGGTCACGTCACTTCCGGGTGATGTGCACGTCACGTGCTTTGGGGGTGGGGTTCCCCCCGGGGCCCGATCCGCCGCCGCCGGGGAACGGGCCTCTGGGGCGGGGGTTTCCATGCCCCCCGGGGGGACTTGGCAAGCCTACCCGGAAGTAACGTGGATACACAGGGGCAACACTCTTGTTTTTGGGCAAAACTCTATGGTTTGAGGGTGATTATACCATAGAGTTTTGCCCAGAAACCAGAGTGTGGCCCCGACATGTCTATGTCACTTCCGGGTGATGTGGGCACGCCGTGTGATGTCACTTCCGGTGATGTCAGTATGTCGGGAGTGATACCTTTGGCTCCTGGAATCCCCCCCCCGCTGGCGTCTCTAACGGACCTGACAATCATGGCACCTCATCTCTGAGCACTAGTGCAGCGTAGTGTAATGGTTAGATTTCCAGACTATGACTAGATGTTGAGACTATGACTAGGGAGCTCTGGGCTCAAGGCCCCATTCTGCCTCACTGGGTAACCTTTGATCTGTTACATTATCTCAGCCCAATCTACCTCATGGGGTTTGTTATGAGGATAAAGGTGGCCAGACTGATCTGTGCCAGAGATAAGAGCTATACCCATTTTGATGCTAGGAGGATGTGTTCCCTGATTGCCTTGGGACTTCTGTCTAAGGAAAACTCCCTCCCTACTTAGAATTCTCGGATGGCCCAAAGTTATGCAGGACCTTTATGCAGTCATGATTTAATTGCACCTTTGCAATGGTATCGCTGGGTCGTCTCTCAAGGATCCCGTTCTCGGAGTGGCTGTGTCCTAGCCCCCCTCCAATCAGTGGACTCTCTTACACATATTCTCTTGCAGTGTCCTTATGTGTGTCAGCCTAGGCTAAAATGGATTATGCCATGTTTTGATAAATGGACTATGTTTCCTGTAGTGACATTAGAGCAAAAGGTTCAATTCCTCTTAGAGGATTCAGATTCTAAATGAAATTATTTTGTTGCTCAATTTCTAGAGGCCAGAGAAGTGCTCTCAGATTTTATTGTTCAAGACCTACGTCTAAGAGCAGGGTAAGAAAAGGAATGTTAAGAGAATAAATGAACCATGTATGTTGCCCTGAGCTCCCTAGAGTATTGGCAGGATAAAAATAAAATACATTTCTAGTGGACCTGCGCATGAACAATAAGCCGTCATGCAGATGGGTTGCCAGGCCTTTTCCAAGAGCTTTTAGGGAGGGGGAGTGTCACATGATGCTTAAGGAATCCCCCCAATCTCTATGGCAAAGGCAATAGAGATTGGAAAAATTCCTAGAGAGTTGCTCAACATGGCAATGTCATTTCCTCTGCCATTGCCTTCCTGCCAGTCCATTGAGCAAGAGTGGAGGCACAAGATGCATGGATAAGAGTTTGCTTGCTTTCAGGAGGCATCTGGCAACTCTATGAACCACTGGTAATCCTTTTGCAGTTAAATTAGTGGCAGATTGATTATTGCAGAATACAAGAATACAGCATACAGGAAGTGGAGCAGAGGTCTAAGGAAAACTCCCTCCCTACTTAGAATTCTCGGATGGCCCAAAGTCATGCAGGACCTTTATGCAGTCATGATTTAATTGCACCTTTGCAATGGTATCGCTGGGTCGTCTCTCAAGGATCCCGTTCTCGGAGTGGCTGTGTCCTAGCCCCCCTCCAATCAGTGGACTCTCTTACACATATTCTCTTGCAGTGTCCTTATGTGTGTCAGCCTAGGCTAAAATGGATTATGCCATGTTTTGATAAATGGACTATGTCTCCTGTAGTGACATTAGAGCAAAAGGTTCAATTCCTCTTAGAGGATTCAGATTCTAAAAGAAATTATTTTGTTGCTCAATTTCTAGAGGCCAGAGAAGTGCTCTCAGATTTTATTGTTCAAGACCTACGTCTAAGACCAGGGTGAGAAAAGGAATGTTAAGAGAATAAATGAACCATGTATGTTGCCCTGAGCTCCCAAGAGTATTGGCAGGATAAAAATCAAATACATTTCTAGTGAACACGCGCATGAACAATAAGCCGTCATACAGATGGGTTGCCAGGCCTTTTCCAAGAGGGGGAGTGTCACATGATGCTTAAGGAATCCCCCCAATCTCTATGGCAAAGGCAATAGAGATTGGAAAAATTCCTAGAGAGTTGCTCAACATGGCGATGTCATTTCCTCTGCCATTGCCTTCCTGCCAGTCCATTGAGCAAGAGTGGAGGCACAAGATGCATGGATAAGAGTTTGCTTGCTTTCAGGAGGCATCTGGCAACTCTATGAACCACTGGTAATCCTTCTGCAGTTAAATTAGTGGCAGATTGATTATTGCAGAATACAAGAATACAGCATACAGCCAGGAAGTGGGGCAGAGCCTTCAAATTCAGCAGCAGATAATAGTCAGTGGGCGCAGGCCTCTGGTGCTAATCCTTGGAATGAAAATTTGGGCTTTACCTAGGATGGCTGTTTGGAGGGTGACAGATGCTCCATGCCTGCCAATTGCCTTAGGGTGGCCTTCACAGGAGAAGCTGTTGTGGCTTAGGGACTGCTGGGTTGTGATTTGTGAATGTGCTTCATGGAGTGATGTTTTGTGGACTGACCGCCCATCAGCTGTGCATTGAGTGGTTCCTTCCATTGATGGCTAATGTGAGGGAGTCATCGGCATGCAACACTATGATTGGCAGATTGGTAGGAGAATGATCGTAGTATCATTTCACTGTCTGCCCTTCTGCCGCCTCTGCATAGGATTTGAACGGCACTATGTGGTATGTGGGGAGGGCATCATGTTGCATTGTAATTGCTTGCAAACCGCCCCTTGCCTATATGGAATAACGTTCCAGAGTTAGCCTGCATGACCTGTATTTGGAATCAGCCCCAAACCCCAGGATGAATCTAGACAGACACAAAATGAAAAGAATGTTCATGATCTGACATAAGTTGGGTCACAGACATGTCTATAGGTACTAGAAAATATCTACGATGCCCAACTGGGCTTAGATATGTTGCTTCCCTTATAGACATGATGGGGGATACACATGGTCTCGGTGTAGATACATGGCGCAAACATGCTGTGTGCATGTATCTGAACATGTGTGGCACACGGAGCGCATCAGAAGCCCATAGATATATCTATGTATATATCAAAAAACACCTGCCCTGTTAGGAGTGTGTGCACAACCTGCTCTTTTAAGAGTGTGCGACCAGGAGGGGGTGGGAAATCTTGGGGGGAAGAAATGTGTTGTAGTTACTGCTGTGGGCCGGGATAGTAGATAAGGCGAAGGATTTCAGATGGCTTCAGGCTAGGCGAAAATGGGCTCAGAGGGAAACTAGATGGCAGTCAGGGACAGCAACTCACGCTCACTTGGCATTCCACACCCATTTGTTCATCAGTGGCATCTCCTACTTCTCCATCCATCAATCTTTACAAGTCCACTGTCTATTCTCTATCTGACCTAAAAAGGTAAAGCACGCAGCACATGCCTGACTGGCAACCACGCTCAGTGACCTTGAAACTCTGGCCCTCAACTTTTGCTGAGTGGGGAGGGGATGTCCTTCTCAGAGAACCTCGTCAGAACCCCCTTTTTTATACTCTTCAGGTTTAATGCCGAGCTCTAGCATTCCAAACAGGTTCTCCACGCACACACCACTAGCAGTCACTACGGGAGGAGCCGAGGGATGGCGCTATCCTCCAACATTAAAATGGCCGAACTAAGCTCTGCGTTTCCCCTCCCCCTTTGGGGCCCTTTCCCCCCCCAGCGGAGTCCTGCTATAGCTTTATAGCACGGCTCAGCTGGGAAAAGCAAAGACAATTGTCTTCGTGCCCTACCTTTGTGCCACTGTGGTAAAGAGGGGAAAACAGCCCTAGAAAAGGGTCTTGGCTCCAAAAGTAGAGAGGGAGTAAGAGCTGGCCCAGTGAGCCCTCTGTCACTCAGCCGGACGCTTTCTTCCTCGTACAGGGATCAGGTGGGTGCCTCGTTCCCCACCCCACACAGGTCTTGGGCTGCCCCTCACTTGGGGTTCAGATGGGCCCACCGTGATTTTCCTTCATGCCCCTGCATACCGGTTACATGACTAATTGAAATTAACTGCCGGATTAAGCGTTACATCCATCATCCAGCTCCATACCCCACCTTTACACCTAACCAAATATCCAATAAGCCATCTCTCTTCACCCATCCATGGTTCTGTCTGTCTGTCTGTCTCTCCATACCCACTTCTTAATTGTCCATCCATTTATGCCAATTTATGCCATTTATGCCCCCCAAGTGACGTAGACACGTCGGGGCATCCACCCAAGACTGCAGCCAAATGCCTCCCTTCATTGGAAACACGCCAGCTTTTGCTGAGAGATGGCAGGAATGGGGAAGAGAAAAGGAAGAGCGACGTATTTATACTTGCACTTCTCTGGAATTTTTTTTGCCCCTAAGGAAAGGATGGAGAGAAGGAGGAATATACCTGGCTCAGCAGACGGATCAGGTTCTTCAGCCACTGCAAACAACACACATCACAAGGTTGGGAGAGACAGATATGGAGTTGGGAGAGGAAGGAGCAAGAGAGAAGGAAGTTGTAGGGTACAGATCAAACCCAGGAAAGAAAGGAAAAGGCCGTTAAATCAATCCGTCTCCAGGACAAAAGGTGGCAGGGTCATTAAAATTGTTACTGATTAGCTGAGGGAAGGAAACACACTCAACCCACTATTCCCACACAATTCAGCCACTACCCCCTTCCTTGAAAGGAGTACCATGGGAGTGATATTATCTTGTTACAGAAAAAATGGAGTTAAAAACGGGATTCTGGGTAATAGGCACCACAGTCTAAGAGTTAAACATCTAATTCTCTGCCACAGATGTTGAAAAACGGCAGCAGTTTTCATACATTTTCAAACTGAGGGGAATTATTTTCTCATCTTCTGGTCTACTATGGAATCCCTGTGCTTTATAGAGGATCCTGGGCATCTTTTAAGGCAAACACAGAGTTCATATTGGGCACTGGGTATGCCCGTTGGTTCTCAGTGTTGCCTTGTTTGGCCTGGTCTACACATTCCATGGAATGACAGAATCCTGAGCTGACACAGGGGACTGTATGACTGCAGATAAAGGATGCCATTTTCCAGTTCCCCCATAGAAACCCCCCTGCAAATAAAAGATTCTAGCCCGTTTTCTGCTGTCCTTGGTTTTGTTTTGGTTGTAAGAGCTTTTTTATGTAGGAGAACATTGAAAAGTATGATTTCGCACTGTTGGCTGCCTAGAAGTGGTACAGTCCATCTATCTCAGAACTCTATTGTCCATTCCCAACTCATCTCTCTGCATGTGCAGACCATCCCTGTCTTCCATGCTCCTGGGACACGAGTGAGCTGTCAACATCTTCCTGCAGCTGTGCGTTGCAGAGAAAGATCAGCAGTGTCCGTCAATCTGTCCTCCATTGCTGATCTTTTCCAGGAAGAACCCCAGGGTTCCCTGAGATGCTGTTCGAAATCCACAACGTTAGCAGCATACAGAAGCCCCCTACTCACACTGAGGCTGGCTTCTCAAAAACGGCAAACCATGTTAGGCATTCCAGCAGAAATCATTTCAGAAGGGGCACCGAATTTTGCTGTTAAAGGCAGAAATGTGAAACCGAACTCTGCCGAATATTCAGAACGAAAGGGGGTGTGTGGGAAACAACCCTTCCCCAACTACTAGCTCTAGTAATTCTAGACAATCAGGGATCACATATGGAATGTGATGACATCATAGCACAAATTAAATTTGGCTCAGTGGCCACTTACTGGGGGCAAACCTAGCCCACACACCGACCCGTTGACGGTTTTGTTTGTCTTTAACTATGTTAATGATGCTACTATTATAGCGCACCAGACAGATTACATGGTGACCATTGTTCTTTTCCTAAATCCCCTGCAGGCACTTTTATCCTCTTCATGCCCCTCCTGAAAAATCCCCTCAAAGGGTGGGTGTACTCTTGAAAGGATATAAAAATGCTCATGAAATTCAGCTGTAATGTGAAGTAATGTATGCTATTCAGAACTAACACCCAGTACATGTGGTTTGGAATCAGTATCCAAGTATCAAAGGTCAGGGGAGAAATGCTGGTTATAACCAGAAGGCAAAAGCAGACACAGCCACCATCAAACAATGGAGGGCAGTGATGGTAACTGATGAAGAAGAATGAAATAGATAGTTAAGCAGAGATGGACTGCAGATCATAAAGACTTTTGAAACCACATGAGACCCAATTATGCTATACTGGAATCATACTTATTACACATGGCATGCAAAGTTCCAAAAAACATGTTCTATCAATTGAATTACAAGTACAAAAAAACAAACAAACTATGAAGAGAAAAGAGGCCAAACACTATAACTCCTTCGAAGCTGAAAATCAAAACCGAGAAACATTGTAATGAGAGAGCAAGAACCACTAAAGTAATAGAAACCAGAAATCTTGTATTCAGTGTTTCCTTGTTCCAATCCATCTGACCACACTTCCCTCCCAGAAATAAGGTGCCCCTGATTTCCACTTAGGCTTGCCAAGTCCCCCCGGGGGGCGGGGAAACCCCCACCCGAGAGGCCTGTTACCCGCCGGCGGCAGATCGGGCCCCGGGGGGAACCCCACCCCCAAAGCATGTGACATGCCCGGTGTCAGCACATCACCCGGAAGTGACGCAATCACATCGGGCACGTTGGGGGCGGGGCCACAATCATCCGAGGGAAAACTCTATGGTTTTGCGGGCGCACATCGACTCCCGGAGCAGCGCTGGACTCCCCCAATTTACATACAGTAAGGACTTGGCAACCCTATTTCCACTCCTCCAGTTCTTGCCCAATAGTCCTCAATCCCTTTTGGGAGAAGGAACATCCCTGGTTTAGAGAGTATTCCTCGTCTTCCAAACACTTAAATAATCTCTTAACTCTGTTTGATTCTGATTGGATTTCTGTTTATCCTTGGCCTAAAAGGGGGAAGGGGGCACTTCTTGGGAGGGCAGAATAGACAAGGGTGATATCACCTCACCTTCTTCTTCAGGTTGTTCCTCTTCTTCAAGAAAGGGAGAAAGAGAGAAAAAGAGATACCAAGAAAGAGAGTGAGACAGCGAGAGTGTTTTTCTTTGCAAGGAGGGAATGGGAATCAGCAAATATGAAATTTTGGCTTCCAATTACAGCAAGTCAAGGATCGGCTTTGGGAGCAGATACAAGTTGGGAGGGTTCCTGATGGTGGCCTGTTTTTAAATATAACCTTTGTCTGCAGGTGGAAAAGGGGTTCTAAAAGGAAAGAGAGACAGAATTCTGGAAAGGGAAGAATGGGCTTGCTCCTTGATTTGTAAAAACCTATGAACCTTAAAGGTGAAAAAGATAATAGTGATCCTGTGGACACCATCAAAATGAACACTCGGCATCTTTAAAAGAAAAGTCAATACGCCCACAGCAAAAAAAAGCTGCAAAAATTAAACAGGAAGTAAATGAGAGTTAGGATTTTCTTATGGTTAAAGCAAGCTGGTAAATTTGTGAAGGCATTCATTCTTCTCATAAATCATAGCAATCATAATAATTTCCCCATCCTAATCTGATCTTTAAGGGGGGGAGCAGAAAATGTCCATAACAAAAGCCAGTCTATAAAAACTACTGTACACAATTTAAAAAAAATCAATTGGAAAGGAGAACCTGTAACTGATAATGATCAATAATGGATTGTTTAGAAATACCTTACCTTCCTGCTGCTCCCTGGGGTATAGCAGAAAACGAGGTGACAGGAGGAGAGACAGAAGAAGAGAAATGGTTAAGCATTAATGCACATCCATCCTTCGGTGCCAGCCAAAGTTTATGAATATACAATAGGCAGTAGAACTATCTTGAAACCGGTCTGAAAACAATTGATCATGGCATCTTCTAAAAAATTCATGGCACATTCCTGATTCCTTCATCAAAGTTACCAGGAAGAAACAGGCTTAAAGTTGGTTTAAATTTGTAGTGCAAACATCCTTGATAGAACCCTGTTCCTCAACTGGTGATCCATGGGACACACTGGAGGGGTTAGTGACAAGGAAACACTTGTTTTTTCTGGGGTGCTGGAGGAGTGGGAAGTTGTTTGTTAATATACTGTTCTTATTTTACCTGTTGTTCAATTGTTGCAGGGTCTTTTTTTTCTTGGTGGGGGATGCCATTTAGTTAAAAATAGCTGTTCCATGGGCTGGGGCCTTCTACTTCAAGGAGCTGTAAAAACAGATCCCTTTACCGAATTCAATTGAAACCCGGGGTTCTTTTGTAGAGAGGGAGGACTAGGTTCACTGAAATTGTGATGCTGTGTGGTGAAAAAACAGCAGCTCTGGAAAATCGTCATTTCCTCCAATTACCCTCCTTAGGAACTAATGGCCAGTCATCCAATCCAGCATTAATGAAAAATGGAAATTTCCCCCAACATGACATTCCAATGCAATAAATACACTCACGACATCAACAAAAGTATAGTGTCCAGATCATGTGAAGTGATGGCACTACTTTGCTCTGGTTCGACCTCACCTAGAGTATTGTGTTCAGTTTGGGGCACCACAATTTAAGAAAGATATAGACAAGCTGGAACGTGTCCAGAGAAGGGCAATGAAGAAGGTGAGGGGTCTGGAGACCAAGTCCTGTGAGGAAAGGTTGAAGGAGCTGGGTATGTTTAGCCTGGAGAGGAGATGACTGAGAGGTGATATGATAACCATCTTTAAATACTTGAAGGGCTGTCATATAGAGGATGATGCGGAGTTGTTTTCTGTTGCCCCAGAAGGTCGGACCAGAACCAGTGGGTTGAAATTAAATCAG
>NW_015161487.1:68350-77314 GCF_001447785.1 Gekko japonicus | reverse complement strand
GCGGTTCCTCGGTGGAATAGGTTTCCTCGGGAGGTGATGGGCTCTCCTTCTTCGGAGGTTTTCAAACGGAGGCTAGATGGCCATCTGACAGCAATGCTGATTCTGTGAACTTAGGCAGATCATGAGAGGGAGAGCAGGGCATGGAGCAGGGGTCACTGTGTGTGTGTGTGGGGAAGGTATTTGTGAATTTTACATGTCCAAGGTATTTGTGAATTTTACATGTCCAGGGAAATGCTGATTGCCACTTTGGGGTCAGGAAGCAATTTTTTTCCAGGCCAGTTTGGCCAGGGATCCTGGAGGTTTTTTTGTCATCTTCTGGGTATGGAACAGTGGTCACTGCACAAGTGGAGGGGGAGGTATTTGTGAATTTCCTGCCTTGTGCAGGGGGTTGGACTAGATGACCCTGGAGGTTCCTTCCAACTCTATGATTCTATGACATTTAATCAAAACAATAACACTGCCCTTTCTGAAATTATGATACAGAGTTAAAATGATCATTTTTTCAAGTGCACATGGTAGTTTGGACCACGTTACATAGGACTCCATACATAAATTGCCTCACACTGCTGAGTTAATGCTGGCAGTTCCTAATAGGCAAAACAGTGAGGGTCTTCTTCCTGCTTCCCAGAAGGGAAATCAGAGCCAGACCTTACAGGTTTTTATTTGTCTTCTTTGGGCTGTCAGGGATAGGAGTGAAATCTCAGGCTGAGGGGGCAGAGATTATTTTATGCTTGTCATTCTATTTGCTCTACCCCATCACATCCATGTGCTCCATCTATGCCCACTCTGAGGCACAAACAGGCTCTTTGTATGACAGCTATACTCAAAGGGACCATGGTGAACCAGAAGACTGGAAAAATACAACACCATGTAAAACTAACAAATCATAGAATCATAGAGTTGGAAGGTACCTCCAGGGTCATCTAGTCCAACCCCCTGCACAACGCAGGAAATTCACAAATACCTTCCCCACACACACACACAGTGACCCCTGCTCCATGCCCAGAAGATGGTAAAAAAAATCTCCAGGATCACTGGCCAAACTGGCCTGGAGAAAAATTGCTGCCCGACCCCAAAGTGATGATCAGCATTTCCCTGGGTATGTAAGAAAGGGCCACGAGAACTAAGCACTGATGCAACCCTTCCCGCCCTCCTTCTCATGATCTGCCTAAGTTCACAGAAGTATTATAATAACAATTGTAATAATAATAACGGTGACAACTGACACACTGTTATATCCAATATATATTAACAATTCCAAAAAGTCAATTTCCAAGGCACAGTGAACATATAAATACACCAGGTGGCATTAGTTCTCACGACTCAAGTCTCTTTGAAGAATTTCAGACAGCATATATATTCCATTTTAGGAACTGGTCACTAACGGTTTCTGTCTGTCATTTCAGACAGAACCGTTTTAGTAATGGTTCCCTGATAGAATATATTTGCCCTTTCATACAGAAACGCTTCTGTCCTGTTCGGGAAGCGTGGCTGAAGCGTTTTTACTACAAACTGCTTCCAACTGGTCTTTAATTCCTTCTACCACTTCTGAAGCGCTATGGGGTGCTGTGTAAAATGCCCCTGTAGCTCTTCCTGCAACAACAGTTCTTTCTCTCCCCACGTGCGATCGTCTCCCCCCCCCCGTTCTATTGGGAGCGCTATGCACTGCAGCAGGACTATAAAGCAGCGCCATAGCGACCCAATTGAGATCCCTGGACTTCATTTAAATACACTGACATTCGCTACTGCATCTCAGCATGGATTTTAAAAGGTAATTTTGGGGCAGACGTATTCATCATGTCTGTTTAAAGGTTAAATCACTGAAAATGTCAGCTATGCTGCCATGGGGTTGGGGAGTTCATTCTGTGTCTTGTTAGTTGTTATTGCATTCCTATCCCTGCTGCTCTGCCTTTTGCTGAAACGCTTATCTCTACAGATGTGCAGGAGGAGGTTGTGTTGTCTGGAGGGCTCCTATGTACCGTGAGAGACTCCTGGCTCTCAGCTTTAGCCACCTAACGGTTGCCTGACTTATCCCATGCGCGGGAGTGTCCCTAATTGGCCAATGCCATGGGGGGGTACATACGAAAACCGTATATCCTATTATGCTCTAGTGGCTGTGGCCATTCCTAACAGTGCCTGTGTTAGTGCATCTATAGCTTTGCAGTAAAAGTATAACCGTTCCTGAATGGGTGTACTTTGTTGTTAGTTGTGGGTTCTGACAGAAAATAGCAGTAAGCACAAACATACCAGCACAGCATGAAAAAGGAGGAGGAGGAGCTTTACTAGTTTGGGCTTTGATGAATTAAAAAGCACCAGAATAGCCTGCTACCTGGGTTTCAAAACCGTTTGGTTCCCCCCCCCCCCGTGCTTGAATTCTGTATCCAGTGAGCTTCTTGTTTCCAGGGGACAGCAGTAGCGAACATCAGTGTATCTAAATGGAGTCCAGGCATCTCAATGGGGTCGCTATGGCTCTGATCTGTAGTTCTGATTCAGCGTCATAGCGCTCCCAATAGAATGTTTAAAAAACCCTCTCAGGGAGATCGTGCGCGGGGGGGTGGGATGGCGGGAAAAGAAAGCGGTGCAGTTTGAAATGACAAACCACTTCAGAAATGGCTCCTTACCAGAAGGGAAAGGCTGTGTGAAACAGCCGTCCCTGTACCGGTTTATTTCATGATGGTACAATAACGGTTTTAAAAGGGTAATGTGAAATCCCCCCCCAAAATTTCTTCTTCTTCTTTTAGAAGACTGAAGCAGTTAGCATGCTATACTGGACTGCAGGGGTCATTTCATAGACAAAGAGCTGCAGGAGCTCATTAGCATACCTAATAATCCATTAGCATAATCGCTCATTAGCAGAAGTGATGTCAGAAAGGGAAGCAAAAAGGGGGGAAGGCATCTTCAAAAACCTCCCCTTCCCTTCCCCAGCCAGCCTGCCACAGTGGCAGCGCGATCTTCCTATTATATTCTATGGGACCATAGAATACAATGGAAAGATCACGCCGCCACTGTGGCGCGACTCCAGAGAGAAGGGGGTTAAACTGGGGAAGGGGGGGGGAGGGTTTTGTTGGCAGGCAGGCTGGGGAAGCAAAAGGGGGAGGGTATCTTCAAAAGCCTCCACTCCCCTTCCCCAGTTTAAACCCCTTCTCTCTGGAGTCGTCCCGCAGCGGCGGCACAATCTTTCCATTGTATTCTATGGGGCCATAGAGTATAATGGAGAGATCGTACTGCTGCTGCGGTGCAACTCTAGAGAGAAGGAGCTTGGGGGTGGGGAGTTGGGGGCCAGGCTTGCCGTCACTGCCATTTGTGCCCGCTCCTGGGCTGCCGGAGTGGTGCTCCGGCATGCTCTGGCCCCAAACAACCCCTGCCGGACTGTAAGTGGTTTCAGTCGAACTTCCTCAGGACTACAAATCAATTGGAACCCAAGCCTTCATGCATTAGGTAAAGCGGAACAGAAGCCTCTAAATGGGCTTGGCAACAGTCTTGTGTCTTTCAGCTTGGTGTAATGGTTCTCATTCTGATGTATTTATATGCTTATTTTTTAGTTTTTTTATTAGTAAACACGACAAATATTAAATAACAACCATACCAGTTATCATGAAGAACTATAAAAACTGCTATCATCTGAATATTAAAATGATAACACTTCAAAAATATAGTAGATCTCGATAGTACGCATTATCCGGGATTATATTAATTCCTGATAAATACTCCACTACAGGAGGCCAAAAGGCTTGAAAATCTCTTTGATAGTTATGTATATTATTCGTCGTGGGATAGCTTGTAATTTGACTCAATATAAATTGCTCCCAGAGTTTATTCTGCCACATACAAAGAGTTGGGCTTGATGCGTCTTTCCATTTTTTTTTGCAATAACCGTTCTTGCTGTTGATAACAAATAAGAAATCAATTTGGTTGTAGGTGAACCTCCCAATGAGGTTAATCCATACGAAAGAAGCGCAAGTTCTGCCAAATCTGGTAGGCTAACTCCAGTGATTATATTAATTTGTTCAAAAATTTGTACCCAAAAAGCTTTAATAATGGGACAAAGCCACTAACAATGCAAGTAATCTCCCATTTGCCCACAATTCTTCCAGCATTTAGGGCTGGCTTTAGGATTTATTCTATGAATTCTTACCGGGGTGATATACCATCTATTAATAACTTTAAACGAATTTAAACGTATCGCAAATATTTTGGAAGACATACTAGGGGATTTCCAGATTTCTTTTTTTATTTATTTAAATTTATTTATTTATTTCAACAGTGAATATACAAATAAGTCAAACATATGAACAATATCAACAAGTCAAGATCCAAATATACATCAGCAAAAATTGGGAAAGAGACATTCCTTTCAAACATGAGTGAGGTACAAACAATCAATGATGGTATCACATATAATATAATTAGTGTGAAACTGAGATCCAATATTTAACTGTGTCTAACCATAATTCAAAAAGTTAAGCGGTATCTCCCTCTGGTGGTGTCTGTGTAATTTTGCTATCTATTCTTATGTTTTAGAGAAGGAGTTTGCCAGGAGCATCTACATCCACCTCTGAAATTGCTGCCAGGAAGAAGGCAAGAAGTCCTCCTAAGTCAAGTAATCTAAGATAGGACCCCATTTTTCCATTATGGGTTTGTCGATCGGTTTCTGAGAAACTTTATTTATTTTATTAGTCACTGAGTCCATGAGGAACTGGTCCCAAAGTTTCCGGTACCATAATGAGATCGTGGGAGGATCCGGATCCTTCCAGCATGTGGCTATGGCAGTGTGGGCTACGTAAATCATTACTTCCAACGCCTTTTTATGGCCATGCCGTTCAATATGTGGTGGCCAATTCTTGAGAAACAGATTTTCGGGGTTTAAAGGGATATCTAAACCTAAAATTTTGAATACTATTTGCTTGATTTCCCCCCAAAATGTTGCAATCACCTCACATTCCCACCAACAGTGGTCAAACGTGCCACTTTGTCACAATTTTTCCAGCATTTTGGAGAAATCTCTGGTCCCATATGGGAAAGCCGTTGGGGAGTCAGGTACCATCTTGTCAGGATTTTGAATTCTTGTAGTTCAAGCGGAATGGAGCTCGGATATGGATTTTTGGCCGTCCAGAGATCCGTCCAAAAGGCAGCATCTAGCTCTTTCTTACAGTCAGTTTGCCATGCTTTTTGGTAAGGAAGTGTTATCTTAGGATCAGTTATTATCAATAATTGATAAGTTGCAGAGATGAGCCCTTTGTTAGAATATTCAAATAGCTGGAATATAAGCTCTAGTTCTGTGCAGGAGTGTCCCAGAACCCCTTTCATATTGAGTTGTTCAGTTGCATGCTTAATCTGTAAATATAAAAACCAGGGTATGGGAAGTCCTAATTTATGTTCTAGTGCAGCTTTAGGTAGTATTCCCCTTTTAGAGGTTATGTCTCCATATCTTGTCATTCTTGCATTTTTCCATTTGTCCAGATTTGAGGATAAAACTGCATTCCTGAACCATTGTTGATGAGTAAAAGGTAAGTAGCGAGAAACGGGGAGGGGGGGAGTTTTTTGTACATTCTTTTCCAAAAGGTTAACATCAGTGTCAAAAGCAGGCCGTGGGCTTTAAGAACATTTGGTAGAGAAGTTTTCTCCCAGAAAAGGGCAGAAAGCATCAATGGGTGACAGATGTCAGAGTAGATTTGAATCCAATCTTGTGGAGATTGTCTACGCAAGATTTTTGCTACATTTGCTAGAAAAATAGCCTGTCTGTAACACTTGATATCCGGGTACCCAAAACCTCCCTTATTTTTGGGTCTACGAAGAACATGTAAGCCTATTCGCGCTTTTTTGCCCGCCCATAGAAATTTGTTTTCTGCCAGGTCTTCTGCCAGGTGTTCAGATAGGTCCTTGAGAGGTCAATGGGAAGTGCCCGAAATAAAAAGAGATATTTCGAGAGGAGAAAGGATTTAATGAGATGGTATCTATCTGCCCACGTAAGATTTAATTTTCCCCATTTAAGTATTAAAGTTTCAATTTCCTTGTGTACCTCTAAGTGGTTTAACTTAAGTAGTTTATTATGGTCGGAAGCCAATTTGATCCCTAAATATGGGAGATGGTTGGTGACCCATTCAAAAGGAAAAGATTGTTTCAGATGAGCTTGTATTACATCTGGAATGAGTATAGGCATGAGTTGAGATTTGGAATAGTTAATTTTCAAGCCTGAAACAAGACTGAATTCACTTAGTAGCTGCATTACATTTGGGATAGAGGTTGCCGGGTTGGTGATATATAAGATCATGTCATCTGCAAACAAAGAAACTTTGTATTCTGAGTCATGAACTCTAACTCCCGAGATAGCCTCATGAGACCGTATAGCCTGAGCCAAAGGCTCAGTTGCCATGGCAAAAAGTAAGGGAGACAGGGGACATCCCTGTCTCATCTCCCTTTGTAGTTGAATTTGTTGTGACATCGATCCATTTGCTTTAATGGTTATAGTTGGGTCTGTATACAGACTCTCAATCGTACGTATAAATTTGGGACCAAACCTTATATCTCTCAGGACCGCTAAAAGAAAGGGGAACTGAACTGAATCAAATGCCTTCTCTATGTCCAATGCGAGAAGAGCCATTGGTTCTTTTTGTGCTAAACAGTATTGCAGGAGAGACAAGGTTTTATAAGTGTTGTCAGTTAAATCCCTGTTGGGGATGAACCCCACTTGGTCTTTATGGATGTAGTGTGAAATAAATGCGTTTAACCTCCTTGCTAGAATCGATGTAAATATCTTCGCATCTTGGTTGAGGAGGGAGATTGGTCGATATGATTTAGGCTGTAAAGGGTCCCTCCCTTTTTTCAGGATCACAACCATGGATGCTTGTTTCCGAGACCTAGGAACGGTACCTGTATCTAAAACATAGTTTAGTGCACTAGTCAATGGGGGAACTAGTTGTTGCGCAAAAGTTTTATAATACTCCGCCGGGTAACCGTCCGGCCCCGGGGATTTATTGGGTTTCAACGCTTTAATAACATCTAATACTTCTGATTCTAAAATGGGATTTTCCATTATGGATTGATGAGTCTTATTTAAGGGAGTGTGTATAGGAAACTTTTCCATGTGCGCTGATACTTTGTCTGGAGTAATAAGGGGAGCCTTATATAGGTCTGTGTAATATTTTTCCAGAGTCTTCAGTATATCAGAAGTGTTTGTCACGGTTTTATTGTGTGCGGTTAACAAAGCAGTAATTCTCTTGGAAGCCTGCATCTCCCGTACCCTATGAGACAGAACTTTCAAGGTTTTTGGCAATTTTAGCCAGTATTTTTGTTTAGTAAAAACCAGTTGTCTCTTGATATTTGAGGTTTTGAGAGCCGTCAGTATCCTTCTCTCTTGGGTCAGTTGTTTCATAATTTTTGGGGATCCTGTTACTTTATGCTTGTGTTCCAATACCTTTATATTATTAATGGTCTTTGTCTCTAACTCCTGTCTCTGTTTTTTTAGAAGGGAAGCTCGTGAAATTATGGAACCCCTCAATGTAGGTTTCATCCCATCCCACAAAGTCTCCGGAGAGATATCATTAGTGCTATTTACTTCAAAATAAAGATTAATTTTTTGCTCTACCTCATGTCTGAAGTCTGCATTATTTAAAAGCGAGGTATTAAGAGTCCAAGTCTTCTGTCGGATAGCGTCATCAAATGGCGTCAGGGTGCATGACAACCAGGCATGATCTGACCACTGATATGGCCCAATGGTAGCATTTAATATTCCATCACATAGAGTAGGGGAGACCAAGATGTAATCAATGTGGGTATGAGTGTTATGTCTTTCCGAAAAATACGTATAGTCCTTTTCAGATTGATAAAGTAGCCTCCAGATGTCTATGAGCTCTAGTTCCTGAAGTAGACTAGCCAGTTTGGTATACCTCTGCTTACACTTTCTAGGAGGCTGCATGTGCTGGGACCTATCTAGTTCATGGTCTATTATATAATTGAAGTCCCCTCCTAGGAGAATGTCCCCCTCTGCAAAGGACTTCCATTTGGGGAGTGTCCCTTTCAGAAATTCCAACTGCCCGTCATTGGGGGCATAGATTGTCGCTAACGTGACCGGTTTCCCCTCGATTTGGCCTTTGACAAATAAGTACCTACCCATGTCATCTTGCTTTTTGGATAAAAAAGTGAACCTAGTATCTGAAGATACCAGTATCGCTACTCCCCTAGATTTAGACGTACCAGTAGCAGAATGTTGGTGACTGAATTTAGAGGTGTTAAAAACTGGGTTGTCTGTTTTTTTAAGGTGAGTTTCTTGAAGAAAAACTATACTTGCTCTTTGCTTCAAGATGTTCTTAAGCACTCTTTTTCATTTAATATTGTTGTTTAAGCCTCTTACGTTGCATAGATTGTCACTAAGGTGACCGGTTTCCCCTCGATTTGGCCTTTGACAAATAAGTACCTACCCATGTCATCTTGCTTTTTGGATAAAAAAGTGAACCTAGTATCTGAAGATACCAGTATCGCTACTCCCCTAGATTTAGACGTACCAGTAGCAGAATGTTGGTGACTGAATTTAGAGGTGTTAAAAACTGGGTTGTCTGTTTTTTTAAGGTGAGTTTCTTGAAGAAAAACTATACTTGCTCTTTGCTTCAAGATGTTCTTAAGCACTCTTTTTCATTTAATATTGTTGTTTAAGCCTCTTACGTTAGACGAGAGTATGTTCAGTGTCCCTGCCATCTCGAGGGACGAAATAGTTCGAGTTGGCAGTATATTTAAAGCCTTGTCTGGAAAAAATGTCTGCAACCTGATGAATGCACTAAAGCAGGCTAACCAGAACATAGGAAGTATGAAACTATATCAGCTAAACCACAGACATTAAAAAGGTTATGTACCGGAAAACAATGGTGTGAGTGAAGTGCTATGAACCTGCCTGACCTTGCAGCAAAAATAGAGGAGCCAGCCAAGCGCTCCAGACAGCTCCCCACAAGTTATAAAGGATCAAGATTCAAA
>NW_015161487.1:58728-68338 GCF_001447785.1 Gekko japonicus | reverse complement strand
TTCCCTAGTGTAGAATTAAGATAAAAATAATATCAACAAGATGGTATATATCAAACCAAAAAGAATATCAGTGCCCGCAATATCTAAAGTAACCACAAGATGTTGCTATTGGGCAACTAACAATAGTGCAATACGAATCTGTACAGAAGACTGTATGTATAATTCCTGTCCTAACCGCTTTGTAAAGGTAAGTGAGACACAATGCGATTATGGTCTGACCAGGTCAAAATGCCAGCCAATGTTAAGAAACAAATCTCAGCTCTTGAGAAGTCGGTAATATGTTTTAGCCTGTGATCTGAATTAATATTTTGCCTTTAGTTTTAATTGCTATCTATGTGCCAGGTGTTCTCTGTTGTTTTGGGCTAGAAAAGGCACAGGCTGAGACGTTGAACTGGATAAGTGAGCTGTTAGGTTACTGGAACAACAAAATATGAACTGGTGCAGTTAATCTGATTGACAGGAAAAATTAATAGGAAAATACACTTAGATTAAAGCAGGTAGTTAAAATCGCTCGAGAAGCTCCCAGGAAGTTTTAATACTCCATGGAAGGCTGGGAAGCTCAGAAAGGTGGCTAAATCCCAGCACTTTAACTCTCGTGCGGATGTCCTACAAGGGGTTAAAAGTTTTCAATCTTCCCAATGCCCCCCTCCCCCCAACCTCATTAGTTAATAAAAACATACATTTGCACTTGAAAATATTTCATTTGTTATCTTAAACTCATTAAATTACCGCATTAATAGCTCATAACAAATAGAAAATCCTAGTCGAAAATGAAGAGAGTTCATTCAAAAAACCACATTAGAAATTCATTAAATGGTAAAGAGAAAATAAAACTATCAGCTAAATTCATTCAAGGTACTGGCTTTAAAATTTCATAACAAAGAGCACCATAAAAAACAAATCAATTCTATTAAAACGCTCCTGAGAAAGTTAATCCGAATCGGAGTGGACCTCCTTCCTCTACAACTTCCTTAAGAAAGGGTTGAGTCATGTGGGGAGCTAGTGAAGATTAAGCTAACGGCTTTAAAAAGGTGTCTCTTTAAATATATTAGCAGAGTTTAAGTTTACTCCAACTGTAAGCAAAGTTCCAGGACCTGAATAATCACCAACTACTTATCGTCTAGTTATCATGAAGCTGAAGCTTGTGGAGCGTCTCTCAGCGGCGGCGACAGGGAGCCCGAGGGCCGACGTTTCTGTGAACGTCTGTTAAGTTCCATGGGAACTTCAGTGTCATTCTGTTGTAGGAGCCTAAGACCTTCTTCCGGAGTAGATAGCTTGTGAGTTTTCCCTTTGTATGAAAATTGGAGTACTAGTGGAGAGATCCACGTATACTTGATGTGTGCTTCCATCAGACAACTCGTTACTGGCTTCATTTCCCTCTTCTTCTGGATCACTTCCTTCGGAAGGCCGGGGTAAACTTCTATTTTTTCCTTGCCAAATACCAGGTGTCTATTACGTTTAGCCTCTAGTAGAATTTGTTTTTTATAGCGAAGATCAAAAAAGGTTATGAGAATGTCCCAGGATGATTGGGTCAGTAGAAGAGAGGGTGGGCCCAGACGATAGGCCTTGGTAATGTCTGCAGAGATGTCATCCTCTGGCTTAATGGATTGCGACAGCCATTTTGAGAGAAATTTGGCCAGGTCGGTCTTTTCTTCTACTTTCTCCCCCAGACCTCTGAGCTTCGAGTTGTGCTGTCGAGAAGAAAGGTCTAGTTTTAACGTTCTTTCGGCAAGGATTTTGTCGGTGGCTTGCAAGTTCAAAATTTCGTTACGATTAGTTATACTGTTATTAAAGGCTCCGTCAGCCACATGCTTCGTTTCCTTCAGACTTTCTTGAACCGTGTCTAAGCGTTCGTAAATCGGCTTAATTAAAAGAGATAATCTGTCTTCCATTGCTGCTAGAGCTGTTGTGAGCTCCGTTGCCGTGATCGGCGCCGCCTGGTTTGCCACGTTGTGTTTTTCTGTCGCCATTTTGTGAAGAAAACTGTCAAGCGGCCCACAAGGATGTGAAGGCAGTTTAGGCATGATACCTCGCTTTGGACCTTCTTTCAAAGATAGATTTCTGCAGCTTGTTGTTTTATTAGCTTTTCCCCCCAAATATATATTTTTATTCATTTTAAATAATCATTTACGACAATAAACATCAGGAGCATTGAACAAGCAACAACAAGCAACAACAGGAGGATCAAGGTGAGTTATAACCTAATCATTCAATGGTAGAAACCATTCTGACATTCTCGAACCTTCATCAACCAATAAATAAGGGTAAGGAGTGCTGGTAACTGTACTACCTTTGTCAATTAGGAGAACATGAGGACTAGATTAGAGCTAGGTATCAGATATAAAAGAATTCTGTATGTGTTTCATTGTATATAAAAAAGAGAGCTAAAATAGCTAGAAGAAAAGCCAAGAAGAGTAAGCTATGTTAGTAGGAAGAAGTTCTGCCTCTGTCATATACTGCAGCCACGGAAACCATGTGTGCACAAATTTTGAGTAGGTCGTGGTAATACCAGTCATTGTCTGTGAAGTGAATCAGAAATTTTACACATAATAAACTGGTCCCAGACTTTGTTTCTCCAGATGGTCAGCGTCGGGGGACAGACAGACTTCCAAGTGGTAGCTATAGAGCTTTTTCCATTCAAAATTGCCCTAGTTCGTGCGGTTAGTCGATGATTTTGAGGTGGGTAAAGGGGAAAGGTCGGCAGAGCTGAAGGCTAAGACGGCCATCTTAGATGAGCACTAGCCACGCCCCCCGGATTTCCAGATTTCTGACCAGCCTTCTTCTTTTATTCTATTTTGACAATCCAAGTTCCATAAAATTTGATAGTTTATTTTTTGTGCACACTAATTGGTAATTAATATGTTATATATTTTGGAGATCACACACTTTTTCTCTCCTTTACCTTTCTCCAAGAGAACTTCAAATGAGGTTAGAGGGCATGAAAAAGTCTGCGCCTGTATCAGTGAGCACACCATATGGTTAACTTATAAGTATTTATACCAAGGGATCGTTACCCCAATCTTACCTTCTAGATCTACTTTGCTAAGCGTAGACTTCCTTTTTACTAAATCTTTTATGCGAGTCACACCAGCTTTTCTCCACTGTGTAAAAGCCAAATGTTCCTGTCCAGGTGGAAACCAATGTTGGTTTTAAAAAGTCGCCATTGGTGAGATCTCTGGGGAGAGTTTAGCTCTATATTTATCCCAGATCTTAATAGAAGTGTGTAGCATAAAATTCTCTCAGAGAAATTTAGGCCTGAATTTTGAGGGATTCCAAAATAACTCTGACAGGTGCAGTAGTACACAATAAGATTCTTCAATTTGTTGCCAATTACCCATTATGGTATCTGAAAGTATACTTTTTTAAAAAAAATAAGTGTTTTTTATTTTGAACAATATATTTAACAGTACATTCATAACACATATTATCACCGTGTATTAACCAACATTTCAACTTTTAAGAGCTCTTTTAAAAATATAACTTGCAGTGCTACACAGCTGGTGCTTCTGCAGAAGTTCATAAAGTTTAGTGTAACTATTCTTTCTACATTTCTTTTTTGTGTATTTTCCCAACCTGTCTAAGGAAAAGTCTACAATCATATTAAAATCTCCACCTACTATCTCATGCCATTCTTTGGAATCTTCTAAATTAGACAATGTATCCTCAAGAAATTAAAGTTGTAAATAATTTGGAGCGTAAATAGATGCTATTGTTGTCTTTTCATTATTCATAGTTCCTTTAATGAATAAATAATGTCCCTGGGTATCGCTACACATTCCTTCCAATTGAAAATTAACTGTTCTAGCCAGCGATATGGTAACCCCATGAGATTTTGATGTACCATGAGCCTGATATTGTTGACGATACCATTGGGATTTCAGCACCAAATTATTTTCTGATCTTAAATGTGTCTCATGTAGTATTACTATTTCAGGTTTGGATTTTAATATAAATGTTGTCATACGTTTTTGCTTGATTTTATTGTCTAATCCTCTAACATTCACTGAGCGTACTTTAAGAGTATCTGAATACATATTCAGTATATCACTGTATATTCAAGTCTCGTATTCTTACCATTAAATTTTCCTTAAAAACCGGAGCTATCCAGCTGGCACTAATAATATTAAATTATCAATCTGTATTATAATTTGTCGTGTTAGCAGTCTGCAGTCAGTAAGCTACCTTACTAAGACAAATCTATACCCCCTCCCTATATCCTCCCTTCTTCCTCCCCTCCTTCTCCCCCCTAACCCAAACTTAACTTAACCCTAAAATACAAAAACTCTAAAATACCTTCGACTGAAAAAAACCTTCCCAATTGCTTACTCTGCCCCATACTTTAAAATAACCACAAACAAGAAACCTTAGTTACTCTTCCCCCCCCCCAGTTTAACTTGTTTCAATTAGAAAAAAATAATACTATCGGCTTTACATTATTTTCATTCTGTGTTATTAATGGTCTAGCTTTATATCTTCCAGTCCTCTGTAGCTTCTTTAGGTTGTTCTTTCTCTCACCGGTGATGAAGTATGTCTGCGTTCTCTTTTCTTCTTATTTCCCACTGTCTCCCTTTCTTCATCCTTTTTGATTGCTTGTATCAATTTTAGTCCTGATCTTTCATCATATGCAGAGTGGGTTGAACCTTTATAAGTTACTACTAATCTTCCTGTAGAAGCCCATTTATATTTTTGTCCCATATTTCGAAGTGTCATTACTGTCTCTTTAAGGACCTTTCTTCTTTGCAAAGCTTCTGCAGGGGTGTCTGGGAATACCAATACTTTACTGTTCTGAAGTCGTAGTGTTTTCCCTTTCCTTGCCAAAGATAGAATTTTATCCCTAATAAAATTGTTATTTATCTGGATTATTATATCTCTTGGGTTTTTCCATCGTTGGCGTCCCACATGATGTGCTGTTTCAATGAACTCTGAAGTACCTTCCTCCAAATGCAGCATATTTCCAAACCAGCTCATCAGCGTCTGTGGTAAGTTCTCAGGTGTACATATATCTTCTGGCACCCCACACAGTTTTAGTTTGTTATACCTGAGATAAGACTCTATTTGGATAATTTTATCCTGGTGTTGAATAATTTCTTCTTGTTGTTTAGAAATGGTCTTCTGAAGAACAGTAATTTCCTCTGCATTTTTTTTCTGTTAGTTCTTTCACTTTCCTGTCTTCTTCTATGATTATCTCCAATTTACTGTTCATTACTTGCAATTGTTCTTTAATTGGAGTAATCATGATGCCCACTCTGTCAGTTAAGCGTTCTAATGTGTTATCAATGTCTCAAACAATGCTAGCTCTTCTGTTCTCTTTGAATCGAGAGCCTCCTTCGCGTCTTTCACTCCCAGCTTGAGATTTATGGCATAATTGGCCTGCTTGTTGGAAATATGAGCTCACAGACCGGCTATGCTTTTTCTCTAGTTTAGAAGCTTTCCCTTTCTTCAGTTTAGCACCTTTCAATATGCTATATTGAGCTATTTTTAAAGCTGAAACCTTACAATCAGGGGAGAGTTCAGAGATAAACTACTCACGCTGCCACCATCTTTTCCCCGATATCATGTATTTATATGCTCATTGACTTTTTGGAATTGTTAATATATATTGGATATAACACTGTGTCAGTTGTCATTGTTATTCTTCCTATGACAGGCCAGGTGCCATCCTCCACCCCAACCACGTCACCACCAGTCCCCCCCCTTTCAACAGGCACCGCCTTGTGATCTGCCAGGAGCCACCCCCTTAGCAGCCAGCCACACCCACTGCATCTCAGAGTCTGATCCACAAGAGACCTATTAGGTCCCTACAGGGTTTTCTGGATGATGCTTCCATCCTAGATCCCTTCCAGCTCGGCTTTCGCCTGATCATGTTCCCTCTAAGTTGCAGAGTCTTGTGAGCAAAAAATTCTACTTTGTGAGCTGCTGGCATTACAGTTGTGAGCAAGCGATTTGGCTATTGCATAAATAAGTTTGCTCTGGAGCCATCCTTCCTGACCTAAGACAAAAATGTGTGAGCCAGAGGCTAAAAAACTGCGAGCTAGCTCACTAACTCAACTTAGAGGGAACACTGGTCATGGGACAGAGACGACCTCCGGAGACATCCGGATTGAGGCAGTTGGCAGTACTGTTGTTGTTAGACCTCTCAGCTGCGTTCAACACAGTTGACCACCAGTTGCTGACCCACCACCTCGCCAACGTGGGGATACAGGGGCTTGCCTTACAGTGGCTTGTCTATTTTCTCCAGTGTCAGGGACAAAGGGTGGTGCTAGGGGAACAGCAGTCCCGAAGACACCCACTTGAAGGTGGTGTGCCTCAGGGGGTGGTGCTTTCCCCGATGCTGTTTAACATCTATATGCGCCCCCTTGCCCAGATTGCCTGGAGGTATGGGCTAGGGTGTCATCAGTATGCAGATGACACCCACCTCTATCTGATGTTGGGTGGCCAGTCAGACTCCAGTTCGGAAGATCTGAACCGGGCATTGCAAGCCATGGCTGGTTGACTTAAACTGAGCTGGCTGAAACTAAACCCAGCGAACACGGAGGTCCTGTGCCTGAGTCGGGGCAGTCTAGGGATGAGGATCCCTCTCCCAGCCTTCAATGGGGTGCCTTTGGTGCCAGCGCCAGAGGTTACGAGTGCTCCTAGATCCCTCCTTAAGTATGGAGGCCCAGGTGGAAGCCACTGCCGGGTCGACCTTTTACCACCTTCGGCTGATTCAGCAGTTGGTTCCCTTCCTTGACCGCAATGACCTGGCTACAGTGATCCATGCTACAGTCACCTCGTGATTAGACTACTGTAATGCTCTCTACATGGGGCTGCCCTTGTCGCAAATCTGGAAGCTGTAGCTAGTGCAGAATGCTGCGGCCAGGCTCCTGATGGGTCTCCCAAGATGGGAGCACATCCGGCCTCTGCTGAAAGCACTGCACTGGCTGCCAATAGCATACTGAATCTGCTTCAAGGTGCTGGTACTTACCTTTAAAGCCCTATATGGCCAGTGTCCAGCATACCTGAGGGACCGCCTTTCCCCACACATACCCCAGAGAGCACTACGGTCGGGGTCACAACATCGGCTAGTGATTCCAGGCCCCAGGGAGGCCAGGCTCGCTACAACCAGGGCCAGGGCTTTTTCAGTGGCAGCTCCTACCTGGTGGAATGAGCTCCCAGAGGAGATCAGGGCCCTGCAGGACTTTTTACAGTTCCGCAGGGCCTGTAAGATGGAGCTCTTCCGCCAGGATTTTAATTAGGAGCCACCACTATCACCAACTATTATCACTAGTAACAATGGGGTAGTGGGTTGGCTCTATATGAAGATCGAGCCACAGCATCGTGATAGATCAATCACCGCTGAATCGGGACTTTGTGTTCTATCTACAGTATGCCATCTAAATTCGATTGAAGGTCTAACATCACTGAGCACTTTAATTGTATTATATGGGATTTTTTAATCTTGTTTTATATGTTTGCATATGTTTTATATATATGGCACATGGTGCCTTAAACTGTGAGCCGCCCTGAGCCCGTTCGCGGGGAGGGAGGGATAGAAATATAAATAAATAAATAAATAAATAAATAAATATTAGCCTGTCCCTCAGAGAGACAAATGGGAGCCATGGTGAGGTATCTGTGTGCACTTTAGAACTAAAACATGAACTGTGAACAAATCGGAAACTGGGCACATTTCCAAAATTTGAAGCTGCAATTTGTACATTTAAAAAATATGGATTTCAAAACTGTATTTCGAAGGACCCAGCCAAATCTTGTTGATAGGTGACGATGTTAACTTGCCAAATTAAGTAATTAAAACTGTTTTTCTAGCATTCTCTGAATCCAGCAGTATCCTTATGAAGAAATATTGCATATATCAAATGAAAGGAATTTAAAGTTTGCTTGAAATGTTTTTCCATAAACTGTTTTTGAGTCTTTTTGAGTATTTGTGAGCACACATTTGTGGCTGGAATCCAGATATTACTTACTCCTCATACTCAGCTTCCTCATCAGACATGATGTTGGCTTTTGGGTTTCACCTGGAAGAAAAGAATATACAGGTCATGCTTCTACGGATGGGAACAATGGTGGAGTTATATTTCCGGAATTGTTCAGCAGTGAGAGAGCTCCACTGTTGACATAACTATCTTTTATTGGATCAACCGCTTAATTTTTAATTTTTTTAACACACTGGGGGGGGGGTTCTTTAAAAGCATACCCAATCAGAGCAAAAATAATTCACAGGTCAGCATCTCTGGTTCCTCCCACCCAGGCAATTCTCCTGAGAGCTCATCGTAATTCCATCTGGAATCCTTTCTCCTTTTATGGTATGAATTGCAGGCAGGGTCAGTGGTCAAACAAAGAAAGACTGTGATCAAAGGTAATAGGCTGGGCATCTCAGAGCAAGGCTCACTGTGGAAGACGTCATCTATCACAATCTATTTTTAACCCGTGAAGTGCTTGTTGTAGAAGGGAACACAAACTCTTCCCCATGTAGGAAGCAATCGCTCCATCTGGGCACTGTGGAACTAGACTCTTCCAGGGCTCTTTTTGTAGAAAAAGCCCAGCAGGAACTCATTAGCACAATAGGCCACACCCAACAGCAGAAACTCATTAGCATATTGGGCCACACCCTGACAGCACGGCTCATTAGCCCATTAGGCCGCACCCCCATGTTACCAAAAGTGTGGTCATCCAGCCACACCCACCTTTTGCTTCTTATTCTGTTTACCTTGTTTGTTTTCAAAACCCAGGGCCTTTTTTTGTAGCGGGAACTCCTTTGCATGTTAGGCCACACACCCCTACTGTAGCCAATCCTAATGAGTTTCTGCTGTTGGGTGTGGCCTATTATGCTAATGAGTTCCTGCTGGGCGTGGCCAACTTGGGAGCCAGCCGGAACTCCGTTCCTGTGCGTTCCTGCCCAAAAATAGCCCTGGAATCTTCTTTTCCTACATGAACAGTTATTCTCTTTTCTGATTTCATTCAGCTCTCCATCACTGACTACCTGATCCTTTTAATTGGAGATTATGGGGGCTGAACCTGGGGCTAAGCAGGGTTGGCTCTGGTGGTTAGTATTTGTATAGGAGACCACCAACAAAGTCCAGAGTCACTGTGCAGAGACAGTAGAACAAATTTAGAGTTCAGTGGCACGTTTAAGACCAACAAAGGTTTATTCAAGGACTGGGAATCACTTCCCACAATTAGAAAAGACACAGTTAGACATTTATCTGCTAGTCTGACCTATTTATTGCTTTACAACTGTTGACCTTATAATCTTAACTTGTTATTTGGTGTCACTTTGCATATCTTGAACATCATCATGTTGCATGTTAATTTGCTGTTCATTCTCTGGCTATAAGTTTGAACCTTTTTTGCCATTCTAACGTATTTGAAACAGTGTGCATGCCCACGAAAGCTCATACCTTGAATAAACCTTTGTTGGTCGTCAGGGCTTTTTTTGTAGAAAAAGCCCAGCAGGAACTCATTAGCATAATAGGCCACACCCAACAGCAGAAACGCATTAGCATATTATGCCACACCCTGACATAGCAGCTCATTAGCATATTAGGTCACACCCCACGTTACCAGAAGTGTGGTCATCCAGCTACACCCACCTTTTGCTTCTTATTCTGTT
>NW_015161487.1:47454-58510 GCF_001447785.1 Gekko japonicus | reverse complement strand
AATATCTAGAATCTGTAAATAGGAGACTACAGGGAACCAAGTTGACACAAATGTGGAGTGGTGTGGGGTATCTGATTGTGCACACCTGAGCGAAACAGCAATTTTTGCCATGACCAGGTGTTCCCATATATCTGTTTGATTTTATTTATTCTATTTTTGCCCTACTCTTCCTCCAAAGGACTCAAAACAGTCACATGTCTTTTTCTTTCCCATTTTATCCCTACAGTAACCCTGTGATTATTGATCTGTCTTCTTCAGTCTATCTTGTAGGGGATGCCAGGTTGCCCACTCTGGTGGGTCAGCTCCCACTCTAGGCCTCTAAACCCTGTTGCCACTCAATTGGGCAGCTGGGGGAAATGGGTTGGCTGTAATAGTGTCCTTTGAAGGTGCAACATCCCTTCTGGACACATAACTATAGAATCCTAGAGTGCCTCGTAGGGTTGCCAGGTCCCTCTACCTGGCATCCAGCCGGGGGGGGGGACTGTTTGTCTGGGAGAGGTGCACACATGCTGCAATGACGTTACCTAGAAGTGACATCATCATGCCGAGCACGTCATCAAGGGATGCTCTAGTGTTCGGACTTAAAACTCTATGGTACCATAGAGTTTTAAACCCGAATGCTAGAGTGTCCCCCGGCGACGTACCCAGCACGATGACGTCACCTCTGGGTGAAATTAGCGCGCTGGGCACATCAGCCCAATTCAGGTGCTTGGGGGGGGGAGTTCCCCCTGGCGACTGAATCCAGGCTGGCGGGTTAGGGGCCCTAACCACCTAACCCAAACCCCCGCCCCCCGGGGGGACCTGGCAGCCTTAGTGCCTCATGATGACACAGTGACATCATTTCCAGTTATGCAGACAGAAGGGCTGGCATGATATCATAAGAACATAAGAGATGCCAATGTTGGATCAGGCCAAAGGCCCATCCAGTCCCCCACAAAGCACCTGAATTGGGCCAATGTGCCCAGTGCGATGATGTCACCCAGGGATGACATCATCGTGCTGGGTACGTCGCCGGGGGACACTCTAGCATTCGGGTTTAAAACTCTATGGTACCATAGAGTTTTAAACCCGAATGCTAGAGTGTCCCCCGGCGACGTACCCAGCACGATGATGTCATCCCTGGGTGACATCATCGCACTGGGCACATTGGCCCAATTCAGGTGCTTTGTGGGGGGAATTCCCCCTGGCGACTGAATCCAGGCTGGCGGGTTAGGGGCCCTAACCCCCTAACCCAAACCCCTGCCCCCCAGGGGGACCTGGCAGCCTTAGTGCCTCATGATGACACAGTGACATCATTTCCAGTTATGCAGACAGAAGTGCTGTCATGATATCATGGGATGCCTTCTGTGTAAGTCCTGCCCCCTCAGTCTCCTGGAGTTCTGGAGAACTCAAACATTTGCATTAGCATCATGCATGTGTAACACAAATATCACAAGAGGTTCAAAAGGCATAGTTACCAGCTGTACACATTTAGTGGGTATTTAGTAGGTGGTTACTGGCAGTACTACTTAACATAATTAGGCTCATTGGCAGTTCGGCTTTTAACAGATTGCCAAAACGGTTTAACAATCATGTCTAGGACAGGGGTGGCCAAACTGCGGCTCGGGAGCCACATGCAGCTCTTCACACATATTGTGCGGCTCTCAGCAGGGCGGCTGGGAAAGTGAAGGGGAGGCGTGTCTCCCTGATCGGTCTTCCCATCCTGGGTAGGCTTGAGGTGGTGGTGGGGGAGCAGAGAAAGAAAGCAACTTTAACTTTAAATGCGTTCTCAAAGCCCCCCGTCAAGCCTACAAATGTCATTGGACAAACAAAAATCATTATCAATATCTGTTTTTACCCCTTTTGTTTTTATTTTTGGCAGTCTCATTTAATGTTAATGAGAAGCAAATCTGCATATTTTCCAATAAAAACATGTGTGTAATATTTGTTCATGGCACGTGGCTCTCAAACATCTGACATTTATTCCATGTGGCTCTTACGTTAAGCAAGTTTGGCCACCCCTGGTCTAGGACTAGACTGGGACTTTAGAACAGTCACGTAACAACAACAAGCTGAGCTCCTGTAGCTCTGCCAGCACTGCAGGGTCTGCTTGGCTTAGGCCTGAGCCATAGGGTGAGCCTTAGAGTTGCCAACTCCTGATTGGGAAATGCCTGGAGATTTTGGGAGTGCAGCCTGGGGAGAGGAGGGACTGCCTCCCATGGTAGCCATTTTGTGGCTGTGTCCACCATAGGCTTGCTATGGTTTTCCCTTGAATGGTCGTGGCCCCGCCCCCAGCGTGCCCAGCGTTGTCACGTCACTTCCTGGTGACGTGGATGCGGCGCTCGTGCTCCGGGATCGGCCCGGGAGTCCCCCGCTCCAGAACAAGGTGAGACTTGGCAACCCTAGTCCACCATGCCGTGTCAGAATTCCAAAAGTGTCCGCAGACTCAAAAAGGTTGGGGAACCTTGCCTTGATTTCATGGCCTGAAACATCTCTCCCCTCATTTCTTGTTTTTGGCTATCCAGTTTGATGAAGAGTTCTGTTGCACATTGTTTTGTGTTATTTGGTTCTAACATCACTTTCTGACTTGGGTTTTTTCCAGTGAGTCGCCGGGGCGACCTCCAATCTCTTTCTTCCAGAAGTTATTTTAAATGAATAGCTAACCCTGTTCTCTAACAGAACAAATTTGTTTATGGAGGGCTGAATTGTTCTCTCTCTCTCTGTAACTATCAAAAGAGATTAGAGTATGTACATACATTTATAAGATTAATTGATTCAGTTGTCTGGATTCCCTCCAAAAGACAGATCAAAGGGTCTCTAATGCTTTGGGTTACCAGCTCCAGGTTGGGAAATTCTTGTAGATTTTGGGTTAGAGCCTGGAGAGGGCCTTCAGCAGGGAGGTGATGCCATAGAGCCCACCAGAGGTCATTTCGAGGGGGATCGCAGTTCCCCCGGGTGAGGTACGGGGGGCGGGGCACATGACAAAGCCCCGCCCCCTGATTCCAGCCGCCCCGCTTCCGGCCCTCATTCAGCCAGGAGGAGGCAGGAGAAGAGGGAGTGTAAGTTGCTTCCTCCCACCAGTACAATAGAAGACAAGTCAGGGGGTGTGGCCTTATGACACACTTCCGGTGATGTCAGTGGTGTGGCATATGCTAATGAGTTATGCTAATGAGTTCCCCTAGCTCTTTTCTACGAAACGACCCCTGGAGCCCACCCTCCAAAGCAGCCATTTTCTTCAGGGGAACTGATCTCTGGAGTCTGCAGATCAATTGTAATTCTGGGTGATCGCCAGGCCCCACCTGGAGGTCGGCAACCTTACAACATGCATACAGTAATGTTGATGTATGTCTTCATTTAGAACTAGGGTTGACAGGTCCGACTTGGGAAATATCTGGGGACTTTGGGGGTGGAGCCAGGAGACTTTGGGAGTAGTGTTCCCTCTAAGATGAATTAGTGTGAGCTAACTCAGTTTTCTAGCCTCCGGCTCACACATTTTTGTCTTAGCTCAGGAAGGAGGGCTCCAGAGCAGACTACTTTATGCAGTAGCCAAATCACTCACTCACAACTTTAATGCCAGTAGCTCACAAAGTAGAATTTTTGCTTGCAAGACGCCACAGCTTAGAGGGAGCATTGCTTGGGATGCCAGGAGCAAGGATGTGACACTTTTGTGATGTCACTAGGGTTGGTGTGTGTCATGTGTGAGTTGAAAAATTATGATGTCTGGGGTGTAGGCTTGCCAAGTCCCCCGGGGGGGGCGGGGAAACCCCCGCCCCAGAGGCCCATTCCCTGCTGCCGGCGGATCGGGCCCCGGGGGGAACCCCACCCCAACGTGCACGTCACCCGGAAGTGACGTGACAATGCCGGGCACGCTGGGAGCAGGGCCACAATCATCCGAGGGAAAACTCTATGGTTTTCCCTCGGATGGCCGTGGCCCCGCCCCCAGCGTGCCTAGCGTCGTCACGTCACTTCCGGTTTTTTGCACTTTCTGCAAACCCCATTTCAAATGGGGTTTGTGGGGCCATGAACCACATACCATCTAAGTTCACTTTGTGGTTCAGTTTGTGGTTTGGCCACAAGCCATGGTTTTTCCACACAAACCAGATTTTTCCAGTTTGTGCCCATCCCTAATCAGAGCAACGCTGATTTTCCCCAGCATTTCTTCCCACTGCCCTATTGAGTGACAGTGAGGCTGATAACCCAGTTTACACAGGAGACTTCTTGTCTGCCTGTGTCATGTTTAAGTTGTGCCAATTCAAAATGACTGTATCTTAATACCCTTCTGGAGAAACCAGTCCCAGTTTGGTGTCTACTGGAACTTGCCCTCAGACTTTGGGCCTCTGCTGAGGGGCATTCAGGGGCTTCATTTTCATGCCCTTCCCTTGTCCTTCAAAGCTTTGTTTGACGCAGCCAAGGTGATGGCAGTATGAGCATTCGTATTCTGAACAGCTGTTGTAAAAGGTCACAGATATTTTGGAAGCCTCTTCAGGGCTATTGTCTCTCGGTGTCTCATTTGAATCCACTCCCAGCTGTATCTTTAAATAACCTTGAGCAGTCTGAGGTGGCATCCAAACCGGGACTCCTTTTTCCTTCCTGCGTACAGCTCCCCATGGGATTCACTGCTGTGCCAGGCAAGTTTACCAATGGAAACTTTCTGAAACATTCTCTGACAATCAAGTCCCATTTTCATGAGCCCCAAAGTTATCTTCTATGACATTTCTCTTCTGGCATCCAGGAAGCAAGTCCAAGTTAATGTGTTTGTCTGGCAAACTGACGTTAAAAACTTTATGACCGCTCATTTCTATGCAAACTTTGTTATCTTCCCCTTCCTTGCTTGCCTCTGAGCTGGCATACCACACGTGGCAGGCAATGCTTGTTCTTATGTTCTAAATCAATCAGATATACAGATTGATCGGTGTTACCGCTTGAAAGAACCGCATGGCCCTGATGAAATTAGCCTGTATTAGAGTAAAGGAAAGAGGGAAGGCTGCAGGGTGTATAGCTGGATCTCATCAGTTCTCGGAAGCTGAGCAGGGTCAGTTCTTGGAAGGAAGACGTCTGCAGAGGAAGGCAATGGCAGACTACTTCGGCTTCTCACTTGCCTTGAAAGCCCCTCACTGGGGTTGCCATAAATCGGCTGTGGCTTGATGGCACTTCACACACACACACGAAAGAAAAGAGTTGAGCTGTGCTATCCTAAACAGAGTTAACAATGATCCAAACTCGCTGATTTCAGAGGGCTTAGAAGGAAGGGTGTAACTCTGTTTAGGACTGGAGTGTTCAACTAGCAGCAGTAGAGTAGGGTGCGAGCCATGGCTGTTCCCCTGTCATTGCCACCACTAATGCGGAGACATTTGCACTGGCAACAGAGGATCCGCGTGGGAGTTTTGATGTGGGCTTTTCTCTGTTAGCTATCTTCCCCCTGCGTTCCCCCCCTTGGACAAATTGCACCGCCACAGGGCTTTTAACAACAACAATTAATCACTGCCGCGCTATAGCACAATAACGTTATAATGGTCTATTGCCACAGTCTACGAGCAACTAAGTTATATTACTAATGACAAGATAGCATGGGAAAGAAGAGAATGTTGTAAGCCACACTGGCTCCCCCTTGGGGAGAAAGATAGAGTCGAAATGAAGTAAATAAAACATAATACTATTCACACAGAGCATTTCAAGCATTCACAGAGGCTCCAAGCGATTAGCCCAGTAATCCTTATGATAATCCTGTGAAAGGTTCATTGGTATTGCTGACCTTTTATTGTAGGGGGGATGTGGCCGAGGCTGAGACAAGTCAGTTGATTTTGGCCATCTAGGGAACAATCCTAAGCAGGTCTATTCGGGCTCAAGTCTCATTTTAGTCAGTGGGGCTTACTCCCAGGAAAACGTTGTTAAGATCGCAGCCCCAGTGACTTTGTGGATGAAGGTCTTTCTGGTTTACAGTTTCTCAGTAGTTGAGATGGGGGCAGCCATTTCTATTTTGGTCTTGGTCTGCTCCCCTCATGATAAAAAAAAAAGTGAGGGGAAAGAAGGGTGTGAGTGAGGGGAGCGTCTCTGACATACTTTGCCCCTCAGCCTAGCACCTTTCTGGTACCAGGGCAGGGCCTGGAGAGGAGTGCTTTTACCAATGTGAGGTAGGCCAGGACAGGGTTTCCTCCCCAAACCCACACACTCCCGTTTTCTGTAGAAAATAGACCGCTGTTCCCTTCTTTGTACCTGAATGGAGCAAAGACATGAAGCAAATATTTAACAGCTCCATCACATCTAGTTTGGCCCTTAGCTGGTGTGCACCCAAGATGGTAAGAACAGCTGACAAAGTAGGCACACGTTTTCCCAAACTATTCTTCTGCCTCAAATCCATGCACCATTTTTTTTTAAAAAAAGCTAAAAAGCTCTGTCAGTTGATTTTGATTATTCTGCCTCAAATCCATGCACCATTTTTTTTAAAGCTAAAAAGCTCTCTCAGTTGATTTTGATTACTTCCCATCTCTAGTTCCAGCTCCTGCCAACCTAGCAGTTTGAAAGCAAGAAATTGCAAGTAGATAAATAGGTACCACTTCGGTGGGAAGGTAACAGCGTTCCTTGGTGTTTAGTCATGCCGGCCACATGACCACGGAAACGTCTTCGGACAGCGCTGGCTCTTCGGCTTTGAAATGGAGATGAGCACCACAACCCTAGAGTTGGATTCGACTGGCTTTCGAGCAAGGGAAACCTTTACCTTTACCTTTACTATAAGAACTGATGGCTTGTTGCCTGAACAGGTGTCAAGTATCAGTCCGAGGTTTCAGAGTTCAAGAGTCACTCCTGAAAGTATCTGAAATGGAGAAACGGTTTTCAAACAGCCCAGTCCCCTTCTCCTATAGCAGCATCGGTACACAGGCTGCCTGTGTGGGTGGGGCAGGTCCTGAGCCTTAGTCTGAGGCGGAACAATCAAATATGAAAGCATCTGGAGAGTGCCTGGTCGAAACGACAACTTTGAGATGCTACAGAAGTTTAAATGTCTTAAAATGAGTGCGGGAGCTCACGTCTTGTCCGCAAGCCTGACTCTCAGAAGCATATGAGATAGACAGTTACACAATACAAAGGGACACAGCACCGCCCCTCAGTCACCCATTCATGCTCAAAATAAGCGTTCACTTCTTAGTATTGATCTGATTGTTCTAAGGCCCAGGGGCCAAGCCCTGCTAAGTCTTGGTTCAATTAATTGGTCCCTGGTATTAGAGGTGCTAAAGGTTTGGGGGAAGACTGTGAATGAGTTTTGAGGAGATGAGTTGCGGGGACCAGGAAATAAAAGGGGGGGAATAGAATCAGGTTAGAGATGCGACTTGTACGGAGAGGAGGCTTAAAGAGGGAGGTCAACGTTTAGAAGAGAACGTTAGTTTTGCAAATTCACACACGGTTAGAGCAAGCACAGTCGTGTGCCTTTATAACAATATCACAGATTATCTCAGCACCCTTTCAGTCCAAATGCATGCTCCTGCCTGCCAATTACACAGAGTGAAAAATCTCCCCAGAAACACTGCAGGTTCCCCAAACGTTTGTCTCACCTCGAGACGGACAGGTCAGAGATCCCTCTCTCCCTTAGCAGGCGCTGGTTGCTCCAGAGGCCAGGGTAGGGGCTGTGAGTCCTTATAATGAGGTAACCAGACACCTCCCCCCCCAACATTTGCATGTGAGGGGATTTGTTGAGAGGAGAGTGACACAAATGTGAGTTCATCTGCACATTCCCGGGACAGAATGTTCACTTTTATAGCGAGTGAGAGAAGGACTGAGGGATGGTCCCCAAAATGGTATTCAAGATGAATGGGGCCGTGTTTCAATGAGACCCCAGTAGCTGACTTGTAGTAAAAACTGCTCCCATCAGCAGTACACTCATTTCAAGAGTGTAACTTGAAAGCAGTGAAGTCCTAAGAGTGGGAAAGAAATTATTGTTTTCTTTTCGTGGAACAAGAACAGGAATTTTGTCAGTCTATGGCTCCCATGTTTTAATGTATTGCCTTCTGCCCTACTTCATGGGAGGTTTCAAAAGATTCCATATGCGCAAAGGGTATGCGACTGTGGCAGGAATGAAGGAGAAAGTATTGAGCATGTCTTTTTGCACTGTGCCTGCTGTTCTGACATCCGTACTATAGATTGGTTATTATTGGATCTAATAGGCCAATCTGATGAACATAAGACCCTCATTCTTCTTTCCACCCAAAGTGCTGTAATTATTGAAACGGTGGCGAATTTTCTGTATTTGGCATCTAAAAGGAGAGGTATGTATTAGGTTTTCATTGTCTTCCTGTTTGTTTTTTCTTTAATCTGGTATGCCAATAGGCTTGCCAATCTTCAGTGATGCTTTCCACAACCAAATAAGCCCATTTGATTTTTTTAATAAGAATAATCACACAATGTGTGTGGAACTAATGAGCCGCCTAGAACTATAGATCTGTCTGAAGAATAACCACATGCATTGTCTGAAACTGAGGGGCTTAGGGTTGCCAGCTCTGGGCTGGGAATTACCTGGAGATTTTGGGACTGGAGCCTGGGGTAGGGTTGCCAAGTCCAAATCTACTTACGGCGGGGGAGTCCTGCGCCGTCCCGGGAGTCTGTGCGTGCGTGGAAAGCACGTGCGCTGCCACAATGACGCCCCCCGGAAGTGACGTCATCGAGTCGGCACATTGGGGGCGGGGCCACTAGGATTCAAGGGAAAACTATAGAGTTTTCCCTCAAATCATAGAGTGTCCAGCCCCCAACATGGCCACCGTGATGATGTCACCTCTGCGTGACATCATCACACTGGGGACGTGTGCCGGAACAGGGTGGAGTTCCCCCCAGGGCCCGATTTGCTGGCGTCGCGTAATGGGCCTCTCGGGCGGGGGTTTACCCGCCTCCCGGGGGGACTTGGCAAGCCTAGCCTGGGGAGTGTAGGGTTTGGGGAGGGGAGAGACCTCAGCAGGATATAACGCCGTAGACCCTAACCCTCCAAAGCAGCCATTTTCTCCAGGGGAACTGATCTTGGTCGTCTGGAGATCAACTGTAAATAGCAGGTCGTGGCCCCGCCCCAGAGTGCCCGGCATGGTCACATCACTTCCGGGTGATGTGGTCGCGGCGTGTGCGCTCCAGGAAGAAGCTGGGAGTCCCCCGCTCCGACAGCAGGTAAGATTTGGCAACCCTATATGCCAATAAAGGTTGTTGTTGTTGGCTGCCATGTTAGGCTGGCTCATGCAAGCACAACTCTGTGAGAGCATGGTCTCTTTCCCCTCTGACTTGCTAACTGGTTGCTGGTTCTTGATGCTGGAAATGAATAACCTCTGCACATTCTCTTCTGCCCCCCACCCCCACCTACTGGTCCCACTGCACTTTCGGAGATCATGGTTGTATGAAAGTAGGGTTGGCAGGTCCGCTCCTCGCTCCAGTGGGGGGATTTGGAGGGTGTTCTGGGGTGGGCGGAGGCCCCAAGTGTGACCACCCACCTGGCCACCCCTCTCCCTCCCCTCCTGCCAGATTTAAAGGGCTTCAGCTGATTGGCGGGGACCACGTGTCCCACCAGTCAGCTGGAGAGCCCTTTAGCAGGAGGGAGAGAGGGGGTGGTCATGGACTGCATGCTTGGCTCACAAAAAGACCCTTTAAAGACCATATCCTCAAAAAACAGGATCACGAAATTGCGGGGGAAATCGGGCGAAGCCGCGCGTCAAAATGCAGCCCCGCAGCTTTGGGTGTGAAATTGACCAATAGTATCGGGGCAAACGGCGGAGCAACATCAAGGCAGCTCTAGTGCAAAATCAGCCTCTGTGTCACACAGTGGCCAAAAATACCAGGTGCCATCAGGAGGTCCATCAGTGGGGCCACGACACTAGAAGCCCTCCCACTGGTGCCCCCCCCCCTCCAAGCCAGGGTTACTATGCAGAGACAGGCAATGGCAAACCACCCGCTTATCATTTATTTATTTATTGGATTTCTGAATTGCTCTCGATGATTTACAATGAGTTAAAACATTGCCTTGAAAACTCTGTGGGGATGTCATAAGCCAGCTGTGCTTCAGTGATGCTTTCCACAACCTAATAAGCCCATTTGATTTTTTTATAAGAATAATCACACATTGTGTGTGGAACTAATGAGCCGCCTAGAACTATAGATCTGTCTGAAGAATAACCACATGCATTGTCTGAAACTGAGGGGCTTAGGGTTGCCAGCTCTGGGCTGGGAATTACCTGGAGATTTTGGGACTGGAGCCTGGGGTAGGGTTGCCAAGTCCAAATCTACTTACGGCGGGGGGGGCCTGCGCCGTCCCGGGAGGCTGTGCGTGGACCGGGAGTCTGTGCGTGCACGGAAAGCGCGCTCGCTGCCACAATGATGCCCCCCAGAAGTGACGTCATCGCGTCGGCACGTTGGGGGCGGGGCCACTAGGATTCAAGGGAAAACCATAGAGTTTTCCCTCAAATCATAGAGTGTCCCACCCCCAAAGTGGCCACCGTGATGATGTCACCTCTTGGTGACATCATCACACTGGGGACGTGTGCCGGAACAGGGTGGAGTTCCCCCCGGGGCCCGATTTGTTGGCGTCGGGTAATGGGCCTCTCAGGCGGGGGTTTACCCGCCTCCCGGGGGGACTTGGCAAGCCTAGCCTGGGGAGTGTAGGGTTTGGGGAGGGGAGAGACCTCAGCAGGATATAATGCCGTAGACCCTAACCCTCCAAAGCAGCCATTTTCTCCAGGGGAACTGATCTTGGTCGTCTGGAGATCAACTGTAAATAGCAGGAGATCTCCAGTTGCCACCTGGAGGTTAGCAACCCCAGTGGGGGCTGCCATCTCAAATTTGTTTTCCTGCTCTTTTAGGCACCCCGTCCATGTCTCTGGCGGCTGGGGACCCTGATTCTACCTTGGGGTTAGTGTCCCTGAGTCACAGTGCCCTGATCAGGGGTCGTTTAGTAGAAAAAGAGCTAGGGGAACTCATTAGCATAACTCATTAGCATATGCCACAACCCCTGACATCACCGGAAGTGTATTAGCATAACTCATTAGCATAGGCCACACACCCCGCCCCCAACGGTCCCGGCCGCTGCCGCCGGCCTTGCAGCTCCACTGCCAAGCCCCAT
>NW_015161487.1:43519-47318 GCF_001447785.1 Gekko japonicus | reverse complement strand
CTACGGCTTGCCCAAAGTCATCCAGCCATGTGCAAGTGGAGGAGTGGGGAATCAAACCCGGTTCTCCCAGATTAGAGTCCCCGCACTTAACCACTACACCAAATTGGCAACCATAGTCCTCACTGAAGAATTGTTATTATTCAGTATGATGCCATCTACCCACCCAGTGGGAGGGGTGCCACTGATCATCCCTGCCCCTGCTGCTCTTTGAATGAGCAGCAGAAGGGAAATGGGGAGAGCAAACAGTGTTGTGCAATATCCGTGATGTCATCTTCAGTCAAAAAACTGCTCTAGGAATCCCTTGGATCTCTATGGTCAAATGTTTTTTTCCATCAGGAAAATGACTTTGCAGTGTTGTGGTGGCACCGTTTCCACCCATCTCCACCACTGGGCCTCCTACCAATGGAGCCTCAAGGCCTGGCAACCCTTAAGGCTGAGACCTATTATGCATGGGTGTTTTGCCTTCCTTCCACCGTGCGTGTTGGGTTTCGTTCTGCATTGTTTTTCCTCCCTTCAGTGGTCAGTTTGCTTTCTGGTCACTGTTTCCCCAGGTTTTCTGAGAGTGCTTTTGTGCCAGTTTTCCCCTTGCTTCACTTCCAAGCCAAAATTTCCCCCCCAAAACCCCTTGGAGTCCACTCCATTGCCCACACTGAGGTTGTTCCTCCCACTCTGCACCTTCCACCATCCTTTCCCCCATCCTCCCCCCTTCATCAGTGTACAAGCTTCACTATAGCTTATTTTTCCCCTCATTAATTTTTTGGGGTGGTTTTTTGACAAGCGGGATGAGTCTAGTGATATGAGACTTGGATTGCTGGGGGAAAACATTGACATGAAAAGCTTTAGAAGTTTTGCTACAGGCAGCAGTACCCTGCAATCCTTTGGCTACATGTACTTTAGCTCTTTAAGGAGCCACTTCACAAGCTCTAAAAGGAGGGAGGGAGGGAGGGAGGGGGTCAAGACCAGCATTGGGTTGTTTGCCACTGATCAAGCCCAGCAGCAAGGGTGGCAGCCGCCAGTCCACAGCAGGTGTGTGTGTGTGTGTGTGTGTGCGCGCGCCCATATACAGAAGAGGCTAGCAAGCACTTTCTCCCAAAATGTGGCATTATCTCCCCTCCCATCTAAGCAATCCCACAGCTTCCCTATTCTTTCCACTGCCCCATCTGTCTCTAGGGGCTACTGGATCTGTTTCTCTGCCTTGGGTATGGATCAGCCTTGAAACATCTGCAGTTGAATTGGAGCTGGATTGAGTGCTTGTCCCCTCTTCTTCCTACTCGTTGGCCCATCGCGCATCTAGCATTCGCTCCGTTGTTTTACCAAATCCACACTGGAACAGGAAAAGATGCGTCTCAAAACCACATTCAGATACCACAGGTAAACGCCGTACTGACTGCAGAGTCACCACGGAATGGCCATAAAATGGCCATAAATCAATGCAGACAGTACCATAAAACTGAGAGATCAAAGGAAGTGAAACTGGCATGCGGTGTGGAGACAATCAAAGAAAGTGAAAGCAGCATGCAATGTAGAGGGGAATTTCAATGTGGGTTTGGTCAAACAGCAGAGCGAATGCTAGATGCAGAACGGGCCTTTCTCCAGGCTCCCGCCCAAGACTGCGTGTACATCTGACATTGCTGTGCACACTCTTGGCATTGATGGATTTTAATTAATCCTTTCCCACTTGTCTCGTGCCACATATTAGAAAAGAAATTAACGTATGGGGGAAATAATTGTAGAGCTATTTCAAGGTGACACCGTCTTTGGGCATAGGTGTTGTTGTTTTCATATTTGCAGCACTCGTTTCTCCACCCAGAGTGGGGGGCTGCGCCAAGGGGGGGGGGGTTGGATTTGAAGGTAGACAGTTTCCCCACCATTTGAAACTTATTGGACAGGACCAGCTACCATGAATTAGTAAACATTGGTCTGGGGTGGTTGCAAATGAGACAAACCACTCCTGCTCTTGGGCTGCGCTCGTTTCCCCCCCCAGGGTGGGGGGCTGCGCCAAGGGGGGGGGGGTTGGATTTGAAGGTAGACAGTTTTCCCACCATTTGAAACTTATTGGACAGGACCAGCTACCATGAATTAGTAAACATTGGTCTGGGGTGGTTGCAAATGAGACAAACCACTCCTGCTCTTGGGCTGACAACAATGCAATGAAGCCGGCCACGGTCTTGCCCTTTACAAGACGAATGCTTTGTTTTTACGCTCTTTAGGCGGCTTGTCAGGAAAAACAGGCCAAGAAGATGTGGCCAGCAAGCAACCATCACCAGCAAATGCCAACTAGGGTTGCCAAGTGAATTTTACTCACAGGCGGGGGAGCCTCGCCGCGCTCCGGGAGCCGTCCCTCGTCGTGCGCGCACGCCGGGCTCCTGATGTCAGGGGGTGTGGCATATGCTAATGAGTTATGCTAATGAGTTCCCCTAGCTCTTTTTCCACGAAATGACCCCTGAATGAGACAAACCACTCCTCTGCTCTTGGGCTGGCAACAATACAATGAAGCCGACCCCGGTCTTGCCCTTTACAAGACTAATGCTTTGTTTTTAAGCTCTTTAGGAGGCTTGTCAGGAAAAAGAAGGACAAGAAGAGGTGGCCAGCGAGCAACCATCGCCAGCAAATGCCAACGCAGGAGAAATTCCAGGTCAGACTTGCTTTTGCCTTGTGAGGCTGGGTTTCCAGCACATTGAAATCATGAGCCCCTGATATTAACTGAGGGAATGTTCTCCTTTTCTTCTTTGCACTCCACCCCATTCTACATCCAGGCAGCATTACCACCCCATAGAGTTTGGTTATGGGAGCATGATAGCCACTTTTGTTGATTGGTGAGTCAAGTTTAGTTTTCTGAGCACAAGAATGGGGAATGACTTCGAAGCCACTGTGACACATGTATTCCACTTGTGCGAATGTAACGTAGCCATTAGCAAATGTATATGGTGTGCTTTGAGGCTGCCTGGCCATGGAGGGTGACTTTATGCTGACTTTGGACGTTGTGGTGTGCAACATTTGTAAAGACAACACTTGTTCTGCTTACAGGTGACAACCCCGAGGGACAGAAGGAGATGACACGAGGGCAGATGTCACCAGCTACACATTTGTCTGATGCCCGAAACAGAAGAAGATGTGTTGCCGTGCTCATGGATGTTGTACAGCAGATGCTTCGCCAGTGTGAGCGTGAAGAACAGAGTTCCACACGGCGTCATGAGGAGTTGATGGCGGATGAGGAAAGGCACCTGGCCAAAGAAAGGCAGCGATATGACTGCATGCTGGAAGAGACAAGAGTGGACAGGCAGACTTTCAAAGATGTCATGGCCAGTAGCACCCAAATCGTGCTCACAGCTGTTGAGGCCCTTAAATCCCTTGGTAACTCTCAAGAAATGATGCAGCAGATTGTCCAAGCACCAGCACCAGTCCCAGAACATGTTCTTGCAGAGGAGAAGGAAAATAGAAATGCTATGAAGACAAACGCTATGAAGACAAATGCTATGCGTTGGACAAAAGACGGCCTGCTTGGACTTGTGAGCAGTGTTCCCTCTAAGCTGAGTTACTGTGAGCCAGCTCACAGTTTTTTAGCCTCCAGCTCACACTTTTTTGTCTTAGCGCGGGAAGGAGGGCTCTAGAGCAGACTAATTTGTGCAATAGCCAAATCGCTTGCTCACAACTTTAATGCCGGTAGCTCACAAAGGAAGATTTTTGCTCACAAGACTCCACCGCTTAGAGGGAACGTTGGTTCTCACTATACTGTATCTGACCAGGTCACTATAAACGTTAGTCTCTTCGGGGGGGGGGGGGGTGGTGTATAACTTTT
>NW_015161487.1:35844-42150 GCF_001447785.1 Gekko japonicus | reverse complement strand
GAGCCCCCGGCGTTGCCCCCGCAGGAAACACCGCCGTCGGAAACGCCACAGCAAACCGCCCCGCCACGGCCACAAGGAGCAGCCCCGAACAGCACCCCGGACCTCCGCCGCTCTACAAGGCCCAGGAAGGCCCCCGCGTATCTACAGGACTTTGTATGTGGGTAGTTTGGACTATGGGGGGAGGGGTGTAATGTACTGTCGCCATTACCACGTGTAGTGCATTCAGCCTGACATGCCCGGACTTGCCCGGGCTGGCCAGGCAATATTCCTCAGTAGCTTCAGTCGAAAGACAAAGGATCCGTAGGATCCTAGCCGGCCCAATCAAAGGGCCAGCTTCCCAGCCGGGAGACCAATGGTCGCCCGGTTACTGTAAATAGCCTATCGGGAGTAGGGGGTGTGTTTAGGTGTGCTTGGTGGCGGGTTTTCTGAATGCTTATAAACCGGCCTGTGAGCTGGTTTCTTTGTCCTGTTCCTGAACTAATAAAGTACTCTTGCTGAATCACTCTTGCTGAATCACTCCACGTTCTGAGTACTTTTCAGAAATCATGAGCCTCTGATATTAACTGAGGGAATGTTCTCCTTTTCTTCTCTGCACTCCACCCCATTCTACATCCAGACAGCATTACCATCCCATAGAGTTTGGTTATGGGAGCATGATAGCCACTTTTGTTGATTGGTGAGTCAAGTTTAGTTTTCTGAGCACAAGAATGGGGAATGACTTCGAAGCCACTGTGACACATGTATTCCACTTGTGAGAATGTAATGTAGCCATTAGCAAATGTATATGGTGTGCTTTGAGGCTGCCTGGCCATGGAGGGTGACTTTATGCTGACTTTGGACGTTGAGGTGTGCAACATTTGTAAAGACAACACTTGTTCTGCTTACAGGTGACAACCCCGAGGGACAGAAGGAGATGACACAAGGGCAGATGTCACCAGCTACACATTTGTCTGATGCCCGAAACAGAAGAAGATGTGTTGCCGTGCTCATGGATGTTGTACAGCAGATGCTTCGCCAGTGTGAGCGTGAAGAACAGAGTTCCACACGGCGTCATGAGGAGTTGATGGCGGATGAGGAAAGGCACCTGGCCAAAGAAAGGCAGCGATATGACTGCATGCTGGAAGAGACAAGAGTGGACAGGCAGACTTTCAAAGATGTCATGGCCAGTAGCACCCAAATCATGCTCGCAGCTGTTGAGGCCCTTAAATCCCTTGGTAACTCTCAAGAAATGATGCAGCAGACTGTCCAAGCACCAGCACTAGTCCCAGAACATGTTCTTGCAGAGGGGAAGGAAAATAGAAACGCTATGAAGACAAATGCTATGAAGACAAATGCTATATGTTGGACAAAAGACGGCCTGCTTGGACTTGTGAGCAGTGTTCCCTCTAAGCTGAGTTACTGTGAGCCAGCTCACAGTTTTTTAGCCTCCAGCTCACACTTTTTTGTCTTAGCGCGGGAAGGAGGGCTCTAGAGCAGACTAATTTGTGCAATAGCCAAATCGCTTGCTCACAACTTTAATGCCGGTAGCTCACAAAGGAAGATTTTTGCTCACAAGACTCCACTGCTTAGAGGGAACGTTGTGAGATGAATGACAAACACATGTAGTTGTGGGCAGGGGTCATTTTGTAGAAAAAGAGGTGCAGGAGCTCATTAGCATAACTTATTAGCATAACCTATTTGCATATGCCACACCCCCTGACATCACCAGAAGTGTGTCAGAAGGCAACACCCACCGCTCAGGCTCCACTGGACTGTTTTGGATTGCTAGCTATGGGGGGGAGGGGAATGCGCAGATCTGCCCACACAGAGGAGGGAGAGCTTGTATCTGGAGGCAGGCTGGGGGGGGTGCTCTGAAACTTACCTGGCTGCTTCTTGCTCCTCGTGGCCCGACTGAGGGCTGCTGTGAGCAGGGAGCGGGGCTTGTTGCATGTGCCCGCCCCCTGAGCTCCTTACTGCCGGAGCTCCGCTCCTGTGCACTTCTGCAGGAAATGACCCCTGGCTGTTGGCAGTGCACATTTTGTGTCGAGAGACAATATAGCTGCACTGGATGTGCTAAGTTAATAGGCTGAATATGTTGGCCTTCCTGGGCGCTGTTTGGCCATGCACTTCTTTCAGAAGTGTCCTGTCTAGCTAAAACAACATTCCAACAAAATCAACCGAGAACTACTTGAGAAAACCTTTTTCACTAGCAGATAAAGGAAAGGTTGCCCCAGTGTTTGCAGAAACAGGTGCCAACAGCTAACCGTGCCACGGCCTTGCATGAAGGACTATTGCAGCGGGGGGGGGAGGCACCCTGTCTGGGCCTTGGGGTCAGGGGATAGGCTGGAAAGGTCACCCCTGGCCACCAGCATGTGATGGGGGTGAGGTGGTCATACATATCCACCCAGGGGGACATTCTGAGCTTTGGGGGAGGATCCTGAGGAGGGCAGGGGACTTGTTAGTGTACGATACCACGGGGTACACCTAGATGAGCACCATTGTTCTCCGGGTGAACTTGTCTCTGTTTGTGTGGCTGAACTGTGGTTTCGTGGCAGTCCCAGGACATGCATGCTGGCTAGCGCACCAAGAGTACATTTGACTAAGCACTGTTTCATCATTTGCAATGTATCAGGAGAGATTTATGAAAGGTTGAAAAACATGTGGAGTGGTTGCCTTCATGTTACTGTGGCAATCATGAGAAGTACTCTCCATCTATGCTATTTGCCCAATGTCACTTGCATTGGGTTTCTCAGTCACCATGTGTTGGTTTGGGCTTGAACATACATTGATCTGCCTGCAAATTTCAAGCTCATTATGTGCCAGGCCATTATGCCGTTAACTGTGGCTAGTAACTGGGTGGGTGGGGGAATGGCTGCCGATAGCGTACCGGATTCGCTTCAAAGTGCTGGTTTTGACCTTTAAAGTCCTAAATGGCCAGGGTCCAGCCTACCTGAGGGACCGCCTTTCTCCATATGTTCCCCCAAGGGCACTTCGGTCGGGAGGGAGGCATCTCCTGGAAATTCCAGGCCCGAGAGAAGTTAAATTTGCTGTGACTAGGGCTAGGGCATTTTCGGTGGCGGCTCCTACCTGGTGGAAAGAGCTCCCGGAGGAGATCCGGGCCCTGCGGGACCTTTCTCAGAGCTCTTCCGCCAGGCCTTTGGATAGGAGCCGCCGCCACCACTATTCCATCTGTTCCCCCTATGCCCTAGCGAATTAACATCCGATTGCCTGGCCCCCAAGGGTGGAGCATGGCGCTGGACACGGCTCTGAGGATGAAATCGTCGGTAGCTATGTGAGGTTAAGATCCTCCCTTCTTGCCTGAAATTTGCTGTAAATTGTTTATATTTTATTGTAATTTATTGTTTTTAAACTGTATGTTATTGTTTTAACCTGGCACTTTGTGCCCCTGTTAGCCGCCCTGAGCCTTTGGGGTAGGGCGGGATATAAATGTAAATATAAATAAAATATAAATAAATAAGTGGTTGGCCCTGGGAACCATGTTGTATCACTGTTCACAATTTTTTGTTTCTTTCCTTTCCTGGTCTTGTTGTCATTCACCCACAGCCCTACCCCAACCGTAAAATAAAGCGTGTTGTAAGTTAAAATGCTTGGGAGCAGCACACAAGAGCACCCTGTTGTACTAGTTACTTTTAAGAGGAAAAATGCAATGAAAAGTTTTCCGGATTTTTAACAGGAAATTTACTGAATACATACAACAAAACTGCACCACCACCAAAACCAACACATAAAAGACATACAAGTAACATGGAATCCAAACAAACAATGCATCAACTACGTACAAATATTTACAAAAAGACCCACCCACCCCAATACAGGCAGTGTTTTTTACTGAAGCCCCACGTGCTCCACAAGGCGGCTCACAATGTGCGCCACCTGATCCGTTGCATTAGGCGTTACATTGTTGATGAAGATAGATCCAGTTGGTCAGCCATATTGGTCTGAAGCAGTAAAACAAATTTAGAGTCAAGTGGCACCTTTAATACCAACAAAGTTTTATTCAAGTTATAAACTTTTGTGTGCATGCATGCACACTTTTTCAAATACATTGGAATGGAAGGTAAAGTCCAAGCTTATAGACAAGGGCTGAACAGCAAATTAATATGAACATGATGAATATATTTTAAGATATGCAACGACAAAACTAAATAACAAGCTAAGGTTATAAGGTCAACAGTTGTAAAGCAATAAATATGTCAAAATAAGACTGAGACTCTCCATTCACTCCTCTCAGGCATGGAGGTCACTTAACAGCATTTTTTTTCTTTTTTGAGGTGGGTATAGTGTTATGTCAGCCAAACTTTCCAATATCCCTTGCATAAAATTCAGTATTCTAATATACTATTCTGAAAAGGAAATACACTAAAATACAGAGGATGTATAGTTCCTCTGTATGAGAATACATATGTGAGGGTTGAATGAGTTAGCATACGTAATGAGATAAGAAACCAATATCCCTGTTAAGTCCTGGGGAGGTTTTTGTTCCAAGTGTTGTAATAACTTGTAATTCAGTAATTTCCCTTTCCATTCTGTTCTTGAAGTTTGTAATAAAACAGCTACCTTGAGGTCACCCATTGAATGTCCTGGAAGGCTGAAGAGTTCTCCATGCTGATGGTTGGGGAAGGCATCACAGGAAGGGAAAGTGCTACCCGGGGGGGAAGTCCAGTCTTCAAAGGGGACATTTTGCAGGATGTGCATCTCCCACTGACATTTGTACCACTGGCATAGCACTGGGTTGGAAAATGGCCACAAAGTGAAGGGGACAGTGGTGGATGGGACTCCACAGGGCAAGAATAAATGAAATGCTTGCTTTTGCTCTGCAGGAACTGTTCTCAGCTGTCTGGAGATTAATGTAAATTCCAGGAGATCTCCTGGCTTCACCTGGAGGCTGTCAAGCCTATATGGCTGTTCTGTATATATTTTGGAAGCTGACCATTGCTTAACCCAACACTCAAGCCAAGGAGGGACTGGCTGACGTTGCCAACCAAGGGGGTGGGGGAGAGGGTGAGCTCTGTTGCGGTCCAATTGGAACACCTTCTTGGTTGCACCGTCGTGCATGCAAGAAACACAACACAAGGTCTGGTTTTTCTCATTGGTATGCAGAATAAATACTCTGTGATTCCTAGGGGGGGGAAATCTGAGAAAAAAGAAATTTCTGTTTGACAAAGTAGCCTGTTGGCAACAGCACACTAACAAATCCAACTTTGGGTGGTTTGTTGTACGATGTCAGTTTGCTTAAGGTGTGTGTGTGTGGGGTGGAGAACGAGCTTTTCCTAATCAGAAATCTTTAATCACAGGATGACTGGTTAACTTGATGTTCTGTGCAAGGTGCCTCCCCTACCCCCCCCCCCAGTTTTGATAGTCTTGTGTCATGGGAGACCGCACAGGGACAACACCCCAGTATGGTCTGAACTTTTTCCGGGGGGGGGGGAGAAGTGGAAAGAAGCGGAGACCCATTTTAAAAAGGAAACGTGCACTGACAGGAAGAGTCTGATATTTCACATTACCCGTTAACATTTTGCGTCCCCCCTTGGTGCCCTGCACCAGCTGCCCACTTCTTAGAAAAAGATTGAACTGGTGATCTCAGGGCTCTTTTTGTAGAAAAAGCACAGCAGGAACGCATTAGCATAATAGGCCACACCCAACAGCAGGAACTCATTAGCATATTGGGCCACACCCCTGACAGCACAGCTCATTAGCACATTAGGCCGCACCCACATGTTACCAGAAGTGTGGTTATCCAGCCACACCCACCTTTTGCTTCTTATTCTGTTTTGCTGTCAAAACCCAGGACACTTCTGGTGATGTCAGGGGGTGTGGCATATGCTAATGAGTTATGCTAATGAGTTCCTCTAGCTCTTTTTCTACGAAACGACCCCTGGAGCTGACCATTGGTTAACCCAACACTCAAGCCAAGGAGGGACTGGCTGACATTGCCAACCAAGGGGGTGGCGGAGGGGATGAGCTCTGTTGTGGTCCAATCAGCACACCTTCTTGGTTGCACTGTCGTGCATGCAATAAACACAACACAAGGTTCGGTTTTTCTCATTGGTATGCAGAATAAATACTCTGTGATTCCTAGGGGGGGGGAAATCTGAGAAAAAAGAAATTTCTGTTTGACAAAGTAGCCTGTTGGCAACAGCACACTAACAAATCCAACTTTGGGTGGTTTGTTGTACGATGTCAGTTTGCTTAAGGTGTGTGTGTGTGGGGTGGAGAACGAGCTTTTCCTAATCAGAAATCTTTAATCACAGGATGACTGGTTAACTTGATGTTCTGTGCAAGGTGCCTCCCCTACCCCCCCCCCCA
>NW_015161487.1:23840-35395 GCF_001447785.1 Gekko japonicus | reverse complement strand
CCTTGATTATACGATGATCTCGGTGATCTGGGTTCAAATCCTCACCATTACAATGTAAATTGGTTTAGTGACCCTGACCACGTGGTTCTCTCTAAGCCCAACAGCTCAGGTTTGCTGCTGTGGGACAGAAATGGGGGAGGGGTTAACGACATCTATAGTTAAATATCCTTAGAGCACCGTGGAATGAATTTTTAGTGAATTGTATTTATTGTGTTTTATACTGTTTTGTGTTGTTTTATTGTTTTAACTTCGGCATTTATGCCCCTTGTGAGCCAACCTGAACCTTCAGGGAGGGCGGGATATAAATTTAAAAATAAATAAAAATAAATAAATAAAATTTTGAGCTGGTTTTGTCCCTGGTTGGATCGAGGCATAATATCAAATCTTGCACATATTTCCAAACGAAGGAGCAAATGTGTTAAAACTGGGGCTATTTTTGGGCAGGAACGCACAGGAACGGAGTTCCGGCTGGCTCCCGAGTTGGCCACACCCAGCAGGAACTCATTAGCATAACAGGCCACACCCAACAGCAGAAACTCATTAGGATTGGCTACATTAGGGGCGTGTGGCCTAACATGCAAAGGAGTTCCTGCTACAAAAAAAAGCCCTGGGTTTTGACAACAAACAAGGTAAACAGAATAACAAGCAAAAGGTGGGTGTGGCCGGATCGCCATACTTCTGGTAACATGGGGGTGCGGCCTAATGTGCTAATGAGCTGTGCTGTCATGCCTAACATGCAAAGGAGTTCCTGCTACAAAAAAAGTCCTGGGTTTTGACAACAAACAAGGTAAACAGAATAAGAAGCAAAAGGTGGGTGTGGCTGGATGACCACACTTCTGGTAACATGGGGGTGTGGCCTAATATGCTAACGAGTGGTGCTGTCAGGGCTGTGGCCTAATATGCTAATGAGTTTCTGCTATTGGGTATGGCTTATTATGCTAATGAGTTCCTGCTGGGCTTTTTCTACAAAAAAAGCCCTGGTTAACACTTTCTTGGCTTCCCTGAAAGAAATGCCCTGGTCTGTGTTGAAGGACAAAGATGAAGCTGATCAAGGCTTTCTACTATAAAAGTAGGAGGAAGCAGCGTCACATACTCTATAGGACCTGTGCATAGACTCCTGCGGCTGTTGGAAATGAGCCCCCCTTCCCCAATGCAGGTTTTCAGACATCACGTAGCTCATGATAAAAGTTCCTGCTATAAGCATGAAAGCACACGAAAGGCAGTAATAGGAGCCAAACGCTGGTGAAATGAGTCAATGAAAGTTTTAAAAGGTTTATTTAATATTTTTTTTAAAAGAAAGACCAAACATGGTGGCTATCAGTGTTCTCTCTAAGCTGAGTTAGTATGAGCAAGCTCATGGTTTTTTAGCCTCCAGCTCACACATTTCTGTCTTAGCTCAGGAAGGAGAGCTCCAGAGCAAACTGATTTATGCAGCAACCAACTCACTCACTCACCGCTTTAATGCCAGGAGCTCACAAAGTAGAATTTTTGCTCGCAAAACTCCACAGCTTAGAGGGAACATTGGTGGCTATCCAAACCACAAACCAGCAGCTGTGACTAGCAGACTTCAGAAAGCAACTAAAGTGTTCTTTCAAAAAGGTTGAAGACATCAACCCGCCCAGCTGCACAAACCCCAACAGCAGCTACCTGAGGTTTCCTCGTCCAGAACACGCCACTGTTGATATACAAAAGGGACAGAGCAAACAACTAGCCACCCACTCCTGAAAAGTGGCACTGGTTGGCAAACATGTGTCTGGCCATGTTTTGGCACCACAACACAAGGTCCGGTTTTTCTCATTGGTATGCAGAATAAATACTCTGTGATTCCTGGGGGTGGGGGGGATGTGAGAAAAAAGAAAAGGGCAGAGTGCATGCACAACATCTGAAGTCAAGCTCTACAACTCGACTTCAGTGAAAATCAGAAATAAGCTGTGGGTGCATAATAGGCCTGAGCTAAAAGTCTTCACTTGACTTCACTTCTAGTGGTTAAGTGTGCGGACTCTAATCTGGGAGAACCAGGTTTGATTCCCCACTCCTCCACTTGCAGCTGCTGGATGACCTTGGGCAAGCCAAAGTGCTGACAAGAGCTGTCCTTGCAGGGGCAGTTTTTGAAAGAGCTCCCTCAGCCCCACTTACCTCACAGGGTGTCTGTTGTGGGGAAGGGGAGGGATGGGAGTTTGTAAGCCGCTCTGAGACTCCGAGTGAAGGGCGGGGTATAAATCCAATCTCCTCCTCCTCCTCCTCTTCTTCTTCTTCTGAAAACATTTTTGTCCTTTTTGGATGCAGACCAGGAAGCAAATATGGTTTTGCCTGAGGGACTTTTCCTTCTGAAAGACTTTTTTTCACTTCCTTTTTAGTCATATTTATTTAACCTTATGTGTATTTATCTATGTATTGTTATGTAATCTCTGTTGAGTTCTGCCTACTAACTGATTTATCAAGTCTTTTGTAGTTCAGTAATAATAGAAGTTATTTTACAGTAAGTGACACATATTTGATATATATCTGCTCTCTTTGTATTGACAGAGGTGTGGAGGAAAAAAGTAAGAACTCCCTGAGGCTCCTTCAGACTAGAGGCTCACGCTACATCAAGGCCCCGTTCATACGAGGCGTTTTGGCCCGGGAGTGGGCCAGATTGGAGACGGAGCAAACGGGCGCGATCCCACGCCAACATCTGGCTGGCGTTGCGCTCCCGTCTCCAATCTGTCCCTTCCCCCGGATGCGGCGCGTCAAAAGTGAACCACTTACCGAGGTAGTTCATCCAGACGACACGCCGCAAGCTGGGCCGTCGGCTCGCCAGCGCATCTTTGCGCCGGCGCATCCCCAGCTCCTAGCCGAACTGCGTATGCTCCGACATGCACAATTCGGCAGGCTCCCCGTCAGGGCCATGTTTTCTCCTCGGGGAGAAAAGGCGCCGCGGCCAGGGGATCCATGGGATCCCGCCGCGGCGTGTCAACTTTGGCGTGGCTTTTAAAAGCCGCGCTTTTAGAGGCTTTTTCCCTGCCGTGTGGCAGGGACCCAAGTATCCCACTGAATGTGGCTCATCTTGTTGCATTACTCTTACTCACTGGTTGTAGCATTTATGCAACATGTGTTCCCTCTAAGCTGAGTTAGTGTGAGCTAGCTCACAGTTTTTTAGCCTCCGGCTCACACATTTTTGTCTCAGCTCAGGAAGGATGGCTCCAGAGGAAACTAATGTATGCAGTAGCCAAATTGCTCGCTCACAACTTTAATGCCAGTAGCTCACAAAGTAGAATCTTTGCTCACAAGACTCCACAGCTTAGAGGGAGCATTTACATCCACCTTGTCTTATTATGTATTGTCACTAGTAGCATGTGTTCAACATTTGGGATATGTACAAATCCTATAAATCTCCAGTGCTCTCTCACCCAAAGGGAACAAAATCCTTCAGCACTGCCCCTGGAAACTCTCAACGTTTGGGGAGTGGTGAGAGTGTAAAAATATATGTCCAAACTTTATTCCTCCAGCTTGTAATGATGCATTCTGCAGACATGGAGATAGGTAGGTAAAAACACCATTGAACCCAGTTTTCCTTGAACTTCCAGAACAAGGAAGAGTTCTGAGGGACCCCAAAACTTGCCGTTCAGATTTGGTTCCATTAAATCTTGCCAGGAAGAATTATCACATTGGCTACAGGGAGGAAAGTGGAAGCTAGAGGGCTATCACTGTAGATACTGGAAGGCAAAATCGCTGGATTTTCTGGAACTGGCATGGGGTCTTTATGGAGAGCCTGAAGGAAACGGCACTGAGGCTGGGAATCAGAATCCTTCATATCTTCTCCAAGAAGACGAAGAAGAAGAAGAGGAGGAGGAGGAGGAGGAGGAGGAGGATATTGGATTTATACCCGAGGAGGAGGAGGAGGAGGAGATTGGATTTATACCCTGCCCTTCACTCAGAGTCTCAGAGTGGCTTACAAACTCCCTTCCATTCCCCACAACAAACACCCTGTGAAGTAGGTGGGGCTGAGAGAGCTCTTTCCAGAACTGTCCTTGATAGAACAGCTCTGACAGAACTATGGCTTGCCCATGGTCATCCTGCAGCTGCAAGTGGAGGCAAGGGAAATCAAACCCAGTTCTCCCGGATTAGAGTCCGCGCACTTAACCACTACACCAAACTGACTCTCCTAGGTCCTGATCTCAGCCCCCCAGCATAGCACCCCTCTACTCTTTGTCTACGATGTAAAGAAAGTGAATTGATGTTGATGGAAATGATTTTTCACGGACGGGAACTTGACTGAAATGAGAAGCACAGCACAGAAATAATGCATAGGTACAGAAGAAAGGAGGCCTTTTCTTTTCAAAAGTGCTCTTTTCACACTTCTTTTCAAGCGTAGCTATGGCACATAAATCTTTTATTGAGACACATCTGTTTGCTGGGTGTGTACAATGAGTTTTTGAGGCGTGGTTCAGACATGCACCTAAAGTATAACTGCACCAAGCTGTGCGCATGCCGTAAATAAATATCATGCTGCATGACAATTTACGGTAAACAAAGTGATATGGCCAGCAGTGCCTCTCATGGTTTACTTTGGCAGCTGGTGAACAGTAGACGCTGAAATGTTAACTAGCGCTGCAAAACAGAAGCTCTGGAAGAGCTGGAGACTAACCCAGAGAGATGTGGCAGGGCCTCAGCGGGAAAGAGAGAGCTGTGTCCCTCCACCCGCCCAGAAAGGGGGAACCATGGATTAACTATAATGGATCAGAGCTGGGCTTCTATTTATTTATTCATTTATTACTCACTCCCCCCCCCAATAGAGACCCTGATGGTACAAAAGAAAGGAAAGGAGGAAAGGCTTTGGAGTGCAAAACAGGTCTTTTTTCTCTCCCCTAGCAGATCTTGCATGCAGATCAACAGCTGCCCATGCCCAGCTGTTCCCTGTTGTGGCCAAGGTTCCCTCTAAGCTGAGTTAGTGTGAGTTAGCTCACAGTTTTTAAGCCTCCAGCTCACAGATTTTCGTCTTTGCTCAGGAAGGAGGGCTCCAGAGCAAACGAATTTATGCAGCAGCCAAATCGCTCGCTCACCACTTTCATGCCAGTAGCTCACAAAGTAGAATTTTTGCTCAGAAGACTCCATAGCTTAGAGGGAACGTTGGTGGTGGCTCACATCACCTGGAATGACCTTCCTGATGAAGTCAAGGAGGTTCTCACACTCCTATCCTTCCACAAGATGTGTGAAACAGAATTGTCCAGGATGGCATTTTCATAAAGTGACTGATGCTTGTGGAGTTTAAGGGTATGTATTATCCTCCATGTATTGCCTTGGACGAGAAATGCTAAGCAGGGCTGGTACTTGGATGGGAGGCCGCCAAGGAAGGCACTGCAGAGGAAGGCCATGGCAAGTCACCTCTGCTTTTCACGTCCCTAGAAACCCCCGTGGTGGGGTCACCATAAGTCAGCTGTGACTTGACGCCACATACTTATTAATGCATTGTGAAACTTAGCCAGATCTTATTCCGCTGCTTCTAGTGGAGAGCCTCTGCCGGCCCGAGTAGACAACACTGGCCTTCATAGGTGTCAGGGCCTGCCCAGACCCAACCTCAACTTGGCAGGAAGACTCCTCAAAGGCTGAGGAGTCCCTGCGGTCCTCACTGTACCTGAGGCTTCCTGCACTCCAGAACCTCCAGGGGAGAGACCACTGCATTCGATGCCACAGGAGGCTCCAGATCAAGAGCCAGTGGAATAGGACAAGGAACCCCATCAGTGGACCCATCCAAACTCCAGCACCCCTAGAGTCTCCCCCAGGACTAAAGAAGGCAGAGAGTCAGAGCCAAAGTCTGGGCTAGGTGAAGGAGTGTGTGCCTAGCAGCTTGAGGCTACCACAGTATCGTTTCTTGCAGTAGGAAGATGCCGCAAGTCGCCACTTTAGAGTCTCCATTGCCGTGTTTATTTTTACAGTGTAGTAAAAAGTATCTTAGTGTGCTTTAAAAAGTGGAATGATGTACAATACCTGAGGGACTGCCTTTCCCCATATGTCCCCCAGAGAGCACTGAGGTCAGGGGCTCGGAACCGACTGGCCCTCCCAGGCCTTAAGGAGGCTAGGTTGTCAATAACCAGGACCAGGGCTTTCTTGGTGGCAGCCCCAATCTGGTGGAATGAGCTCCCAGAGGAGATCAGGGCCCTGTGGGACCTTTTACAGTTCCGCAGGGCCTGTAAAACGGAGCTCTTCCACCAGGCTTTTGGGAGCCGCCGCCACCACCAATAAAGAACATTGGATGGTGGAATGGGAAAGGGCCCTGGATTCCGGAAACTGCCACAGCCTAAAGTACAGCAAGTTCTGCAGGAACAACCAAAATGAACACTGTGAACTGACTGTGAGCTGAGAACTGTGAATGATGGCTGCTACCGTTTACGGACAACAACAATTACCAATGATTACTAGCACTTTATTATGGTTTTAGAATGGTTTTAATCATAATTTATGTTTTAATGTAATTATCTGTTTTATGTAAGCTGCCCTGAGCCGGCTTCGGCTGGGAGGGTGGGGTGAAAAGTCAAATAAATAAAATAAAATAAAAATATCATCAATATGTCTAATTCTCAGCATAGACCTATCTGTGGATACTTAAATCCAGAGACTGGAGCCATGGCTAGACAAGATAGATCTTTCTACAAACCCGAGAAAAAGCCTCAGGTTTGCAGAAAAATCTGAAACTGCAGTTGGCTAGTAGTTTTCCCAGGGAGAGGCTGCCAGGGGGAGGGAAGATGGGGTATATGAAGGTAGGAGAAAAGGAAGCAGGAAAAGGGGAGAGGCTATGGGGGCTTTGAGGGAAGGGAAGGAAGAGAGTAGAGGAGGGGAAAATGAGATCCTTCCCTCACATGTCCTTGCGATTCCACCACTTGTGGATTATATAACTGTCTTCTCTGCCTAGGATGTTTCTTTGATGGCACAGTGAACTAGTTTCTTCTCATGCCACTATCAAGAATTCCCAATCCATGGGATCCTTGGTATGGGTGGGCTGAGCTCAAAATTACAAAACAACCCTGGAGTGTGAGTCCACACACCAGTGGGATAGTCTCCCACCAGTCCTTTTGACTATCTCATGATTAGATGTCAAAGGGCAAACTTCCAATCTTCCTGGGAATAAACCAGGAAATCAGCCCTGCAAGGTTGGCCACTTGCAGAATGAGTTTCCACTAATAATTAACAAGTAGGTGGACGCTTTAAGTCTATGGTAATGGAATTAGATTAAAGCTTCTGAAGCACAGAACAACAGATATATTAAAAGTATCTATTTATTAAAGAGTGGAGGAATATTTCAAAGAAAAAAACAATGAGGAGGAAAACAAGAAATCTACATTATAAGTTCTAGCTACACACTATATCCTAAATTCTGGTTACCATCGGTTACTCTTCTTGGATGAAGTCAAGCATCTGTTCAAGTCTCTTTGTGTGCCAGGCCCATGTCAAACCCATGATGGGGTTAGCCCATTGCCTCCAGGAGAGCTGAAGCTGGCTTGCTCCAACAAACAACTAACAGCAGGAAAGCTAAACTTCTTAAAGTCTAAAATTTGCATAGACTAGGGCCCTTGAGCCAATACAAAATATAGACCATTGAAGTTTTCTGGCATGAAACTGTGACAACAAATGGCTCACAGGAGGAACAGCTTATGACAGGATGTTTTCTCTCTGAAGTGTAAAACAAAGCATCAAAAGAAGCAGGTGTGTGTGTGTTGGCGCCCCACCCTTCCGGGTGACCAAATGATGTGGCCTCTTGTCACTGTTATTCAAAGGCACCAAGTCAGACTTGTCAATTTTCTCATGACAAACCCCAGACGTTTCCCTTTGATCTCTTTCCCCAAGTTTCAGGCCTAAATGTTGATATGAAGCCTGAACCAATGTTTTAATGCAAGAACAAGGAATTGAACTGGGGGTCCAATTTTCCTTGACCAACGCTACCTGTGACTGATGATTATATTGCTACAGAGAGGCATAAATTCAGAAGTGATTGGATTTGGGGGAGCAGATTCATGCCAATGTAGAGATACAGTTTTGAGTGGGACTTTCTGGACTTGAGAAAGGATTTGGAAAGTTTCTTGACCTCCTCCTATGGCCCATAGGCTGGGTTTTGCTTGACCCTTCCCTCAGCATCCTAATGCTGGCTTTTTATCACATCTGTTTGCTTTATTACATGTTCTATGTTAATCGAGGAGCTGCGGTGGCTCAAGTGGTTAAGATGCTGAACTGCAGGCTGTGGAAGGTCAGTAGTTCAGCAGTTCGAGACCCGGGTGCCACATGACGGAGTGAGCTCCCGTCTCTAGTTCCAGCTCCTGCCAACCTAGCAGTTCGAAAGCAAGGAATTGCAAGTAGATAAATAGGTACCACTTCGGTGGGAAGGTAACAGCATTCTGTGTGCCTTGGCGTTTAGTCATGCCGGCCACATGACCACAGAAACGTCTTTGGACAGCGCTGGCTCTTCGGCTTGGAAACGGAGATGAGCACCGCAACCCTAGAGTCGGATCCGACTGGCTTTCGAGCAAGGGAACCTTTACCTTTACCTATGTTAATCAGCAGGAGTCTAGTGGCACCTTAACATTTTATTCCAGCATTTAGATGCAAAGTGAAGAAGGGGTTTCACTTTCACGGTGTATGAAAAAATATATACCGTAATCCATGAAACCATATTGAACTGGAATAACATTTGGTTAGTATTTAAGGTGCCACCTGCTAGTTTCTGCTGCGGCAGATAAACATGGCGACCTCAGCGGAATGATGTCTCTATTTTAATCTCCTAGTATTGAAATGACCCTAATACTAATCACAACTCTTGATCATAATTGATTGTTTGAACCCTGCATAGGTTTTATATATAGACATGGGGAAATGGAGGAAGCCTGCCTGGGCGGACTTTGGAGGAGGAGGAGGAGGAGGAGGAGAAGCAGAAGCAGAAGAAGAGTTCTTATATCCCGCTTTTCTCTACCTGAAGGAGTCTCAAAGCGGCTTACAATCTCCTTCCCTTCCTCTCTGCTCAAGGTCACCCAAGGAGGCTGAAGTTCGTTCCTTATTCGCACTTCCTTCTTCATTCCTTATTCGTTACTTATTCGTGAAGTAGTCAGAAACACTAGGGAGAGTGAGTTGGAAAGCTCTGAACCCCAAAATAAGGTCTGGACCACCACGTATCCTATACCCCCACATTCACAGGACTCTCCCCTTCGAGGGGACACACTCTGTGTGCTGGTCCAAAGCGCGGTTCTGGTGCCAGCTGCTCCAAAGTGCACTGCCCCTAGGACAATCACACAAGCAGACACTGGAGCCAGGCTGCACCCCAAAATAATCTTTGGCCCACCCCAAATGACACATCCCCATGCTTTGGGGACTGGGCCCTGCAAGGTGACATGCAGGCTTCATGTGGAGGAGGAGAGGGGAATCAAACCCCGTTCTCCAGAGTCTCTTAAGAGTCCACTGCTCTTAACCACTACACCATGCTGGCCCTCTTACCTCTACACCATGCTGGAGGCCCTTTATCAAGCTGTCCTCATTGGTTCCCCCTTCAAATGGGCTATGGGGATAAAAGAGGCAGCACAGGGCCCCCCCCCCTCCTGTGGTGCTGGAGCAGTTGTCATTACTGCTCCTTTTTGCCTCTTCCTGGCCTGACACTTTTCCTGTCTCCTCCCTTTCTGGTCAGGCAATGTCTGAAACATTAGTGTTGCCAACTCTTGGATTGGAAATTCCTGGAGATTTTGGAAGTAGATCCTGGGAAGGGCAGAGTTTGGGGAGAGGAGGGACCTCAGCAGGGTACGATGCCATAGTGCCCATCCTTTGCAGAGGAGCCAATCTCTGTTGTCCGGAGGTCAGCTGATATTCCACATCCACAAGCCCCATCTGGAGTTTGGCAACCCTATTGGAACATGGGAGCCAAAGGTTGTTGGTCCTGGAAATATTTTAAACAGGACAAGCCAATTGTTATGTATGCGGTCCGCCACAAGGCACCCGCAAGAAAGACTGGAGCTTGGCTCCTCAGGACAATAGGACCTCGGATCCTAGTTCCCCACCCTAGCTGACCAATGGGCTCCGTGGCGGGAAATTCAAACCCTCCGATGGAGTGGGAGGCCCGGGGACGGGGGTGTATATAGTTGGCCTTGCAGGGCCGTTGTTGTTCTGTTGTTAAGTACTCAATAAACGTGTGCAACCGCATGTCGTCATCCGAGTCCTCCATGTGGCGAACCCAGTACTTTTCAGTGGCGATGAGGATGGGATCCCGCTGAGTCGGGCCTGGCTCACACCAGCGCACACTAAGCTCCGTTCCTGCAGCACCGCACTCCGCATCGCGCACCAGCCACACCGCACCGCCACAACGAACCGCAGCACCGCGCTACCGCTACGCCATGGCCTCCAACTGAGGGAATCTGGAGATCTTCGATCCCGCCCAACCCGAACTCTGGGACTCGTGGACCGACCAGCTGACATGCCACCTTGAGTACAATGACGTCACTGACGCCGGCAAGACACGGGCGCTGCTCCTGAGCTCCTGCGGAGTGACGACGGTCCGCCTCGCCAAAGGTCTCCTCACGCCCCGGTCCATCCTGGAATGTACCTACGAGGAAATCATCAACGCCCTCACCAGGTACCTCACGCCACGGCCGACAACGCTGGCAAGGCAGCTGGCTTTCCAGGCCTGCGTGCAGAAATTGGGCGAGTCGGCCGCAGCTTTCATGGCCGCCCTGCGCCAGCTGGCGATGGACTGCTCCTTCACCAAGGTGGAGGAGAACCTGCTCACGCAGTTCGCGTGGGGCCTCAGCGACCTCAAACTGCGGAGGAAGATGGTTGGGACCGCCGACATCAAACTGGAGGCGGCCCTACAACTCGCCATCGCGCACAAGGACTCCCATCGCCAAACCTCAGCAGCGCACCAAGTACTCCCCGACGGAGACACCGAGGACTCCGAGGAAGAAGACGTCCGCCTCGTCCAATGTCCGCCTCGTCCGACAGCCACCGGCCCCAGGCAACCCCGGACACAAGCCCGCCGGCCGCTCCACATGCGCCAGTTGCGGCGAGGAACACGAGCGCCGGTCCTGCAGGTTCCGCGACGCAATGTGCCACACTTGTGGGAAGCAAGGACACCTTGCACGCGTCTGCCGGTCCAAAGGAACCAGGCGCCAACAAGCTCCGACTCAACCACGCCGTCCGTCTGCCGCCACCCACGGGACATCCGCAGAGGCATCCGAACTCTACCTCCTCACGGAGCAACCGTCGCAACAGGTACTTCGCATCCCCAACGCAGAAGGTGCCCCAAAAATCCAGCTTACCGTGCAGATAGAGGGGGCCCCCTGCCAAATGGAAGTGGACTCTGAGTCAGCGGCGTCCATAATCTCAGTGGAAACGCTTCGCCGGTGTCACACCTGAGCCTGGTGGACTTTCAAAGAAACCTGGTTCCCATCAGGGGGGTGGGGACTTTCAGGGTGAAGTTTAGAGGATTTTCGGGACTTTTGGACCTGGTGGTGGTTGAGGGGAACCTGGTCAGCCTACTGGGCAGGGCCTGGTTTGAACCACTGGGCATCACGGTCGGAGTCAAGGGAATACACAGCTGTGCCCCGAGA
>NW_015161487.1:14788-22055 GCF_001447785.1 Gekko japonicus | reverse complement strand
CCGTCTCCACCACCTCGACCAAGGTGGTGATCTGCTCCCTCCACCGGATTTTCGCCACGCACGGCCTGCTGGACACCATCGTTTCCAACAACGGGACCGCCTTCACGTCGGGGGAGTTCCAGGAATTCCTCTGGAAAAAACTAGTGGCTGGAGATCAGCCCCGTCTCCACCACCTCGACCAAGGTGGTGATCTGCTCCCTCCACCGGATTTTCGCCACGCACGGCCTGCTGGACACCATCGTTTCCAACAACGGGACCGCCTTCACGTCGGGGGAGTTCCAGGAATTCCTCTGGAAAAACCTGATCCGGCACATCCGATCGGTGCCGTTCCACCCTGCTACCAATGGACAGGCAGAGCGTATGGTGCGAACGGCCAAGGAGGCCCTAAGCAGGATCACGGGAGGGGATTGGGAGTTCCGCTTGGCCCGCTTTCTCTTAACCCAGAGGACAACCCCCAATCCCGGCACCGGCCACAGCTCGGCGGAGCTCCTGATAGGCCGCCGGCCAACGACGCTGCTCGACCGCCTGCACCCAGACCGAGCACCGGATACCAGGAGGGCGGTAGAACAGTGGGAGGCCGCTCGGGGATTCTCTCCAGGAGACACCGTCTACTTCCGGAACTACGGAAACGGGGTCCCATGGTTGGAGGGCCGCATCACCAAGGTAAAGGGCCCGGCCTCCTACGAGGTAACGACGAACGACGGAAGGCCGCTGGAAAGACACATCGACCAGCTCCGACGACGGCTGGCCACAGGGGAAACGAACACACCCCCGTCGCCCAACCCAGAGGACGCAAGCAGGGAGGAGGCGGCCCCACAGAACCCTGATCGCACAGCGGAAGCCCCGAGCGAGGAAGAGGGGCCATTCCCGGAAGAAGCGCAGCCGCCACCGCAGCCACTGCCGCCACAGCAGCAGCCGCAACAGCCATGCCCCCCAGGACAACCGGACCAGGGGAGCTCCACACCGACCCACACAACGGCTCTTTCGCCGGGCCCCAGGCGCTCTACACGAGAGCGCAAACCCCCTGCTTATTTGAAAGACTATATCACCCAGATTGTGTCTGAACTATGGGGGGAGGGGTGTTATGTATGCGGTCCGCCACAAGGCGCCCGCAGGAAAGACTGGAGCTTGGCTCCTCAGGACAATAGGACCTCGGATCCTAGTTCCCCACCCTAGCTGACCGGTAGGCTCCGTGGCGGGAAATTCAAACCCTCCAATGTTACCGCTGTTTGGATGGAATTCAGCTGCTGTTATCACCTTGGTTAATTCCCCCATGTTGGCAGGCTTAATATCTACAATATTAAAACTTCTGTCTATAATTTCTAGGTGCCACAAATTAATCCACAGGTCAACTGCAGACAGGTACATTTCATAATCACTAGTGATGGGGACAGAGTTGGTGGTGTGTGTGGGCATTGGCAAATATCCTTTGTGGACTGGCTTCCACCATGAGATCCTTGAGTCTGAATACTTGCACCCATAATTTTGTGACTGTAATAGAGTCCCTATACCGCCCATCTTCTTCCTTCAAGTTATAGCCTTCAGGTCTTTTGTCTCTTTCACTGATTTTCCACAATTTTATTGTTTTATTGTTTGTGGACAATAAAAATTGAGCAGCATTTTTCTGGGGTAACCATCTACTTTTGTTGATCTTCTCTTCAATTTCTAAACTATTCAAGTAGTTGAACTCTGGTTCATGGCTTTGAAAGGTACTATAAACATTGTGTTCTCCTCTGCTGGGAGACAGTTTTGTTCTCATACACTTTTTTTTTAATGCCCCCGGAGGGGATTTTTTTAATTGCATTTTTTATAATACTACAAACTACAACAGAAAATGGGAGGGGGGACTACATTTATGGGATAAAAGAAAGATACCCACTACTAACTAAAAACCCAAGAGAGGAGATCTTCTGATCAGTTTAAACAAACATCAAATCTTAATCCCGCTAATCCCTTTACAAACTGAGTCAAGTTTAACAATAACTTTTCAGTTCTTAAAATTTACTGTCATTAAGAAATACCCCAAGTCATCTCATTTCAAAGTTTTTCCAAGGCACAAATCAGAGTCCTTCAGCCTTCACTTCTCCTTGCCCCATCTCTTCCGCAGTTTATAAAGACTCTTAGGAGCTGCTGCCCCTTTCTCTGAAAGAGAGTCCTTTCTGGAAGAATCCGAGTCCAGCTCGCCATTGGACTTACTGTCCTCTCCTTCTTTTTCTTCCTCCTCTGGCCCTCCCAACTGGACTCTTAAAAATTCCCGAGCTTTCAGAACAGAGTCAATCTTTTCTTTATTATCCTTGATTTTGAAGGTGACGTCTTCTGGAGTTAGCCATCTATATCCAATTGAATTTGTCTGAAGAAAAAGAATAACGTCTTTATATTTCTTTCTCCTTTGTCTTATTTCAAATGTAATGTCTTTTAGAACTCTGATGACATTTCCCCCAACTTTCAGGGGTACTCCAGATACTGCTTTCAGGATTGCATCCCTCACGTGCCTCTTCGAGAATCTTACAACAATTTCCCCAGGCAGATTGTTTTTCTTTATATATCCTGAATATGACCTATAGGCCAAATCCATATCGCTTATCAACAGTTCTGCCTTCATCTCTGTCACTGGGGCCAATACTTCACTTATCATTTCCTTTAGATTCTCTCCTTTAATCTCTGGCAAGCCCTGAAAGCGAAGAATCATGTTAGCCTTTTCCATTTGTAGTTGTAGCAATTGATCTTCTGTGGAGACTTGCTTCTTTTCCCGTTGTTTTACTTTTTTCTTCACCTTTTGGGCAGTGGCATCCATTTCTTTCATCTTCTCAGCTGTTTGGTTCATCATTTTCAAAGTCTTATTTATCTGGGTTTGCTGAGCGGTGATACATTGAGTCATATTAGACATCTGTTCCTTGAAGTTATTCAGCTGGTCCATTAGAGGTCGCATGGATTCTGCCAAAATCTTCGCCAGCTCGTTGGTTCCTTCCGTTTTTGGGCTCTCCGTCACGTTCGATTTCAGCAACTTCTCCTTTTCCGTCCTCTTCCCTGCCATGTTCCTCGGTTTGTTTACCTTTGTGAATGTTTTGAAAGTCTCTGAATATGCGCTTAAATGCTCAAACACTCCTTGGTAAGTACTTCTTAACCGTTTTAACCATTTTTTCTTCCGCTCCCCCCCCATTCGCTCAAAAGTTCCTGCGCTTGGGAGGCGTCCCTCCCCCGCTCGCCTTAATCTCTGCTGCGTAGGTTAGGGTAGGGAGCTTTCTTTTCTCTTTAAACATCGCTTAAACGACTCACGTTCATAATAGGGTCCTTAGACCTCGTGTACATTCTCTTTCGGATGCTCTATCTCCTGCGCTTGCCCCGGTTAGCGTTGTTTAGGTCCAGCACGGAGAACTGTCGGAACGGAGAGGCACCTCAATTCTCCGGCATTCTGCCATCGAAGAGGCGACCTCTCAGAAGTTCCATGGCCAGGGTCCCTTCAACCGGGTCCCTGGGGGGGGTGACGAGCCTGCGCACCCCCTCCTTCGGCTGGAGCACAGCTTCCCCCCCAGGAGGTTCAGGAGGTGAGTCTGCTCTAGCGCGCCGCCATCACCAGAACCTTGTTCTCATACTCTTGTTGAAAGATGACCACTTTGCCACCCTTGTCTCCAGTTGCTAGCAATTCTCCAGAATGATTAGATTCTACTGTATAAATTATATCTGCTTCTGCAACGTTGTCATCCACAGTCTTTCACTGAAAAAAACACTACTGAATGTCCTACAAATGGACCTTGAGCTTGTTTGGAGGTTCTAGCAGGGGAGCGCAGCTATCGTACACCCTTGAGCAAAGAACGGTACACTCCTTCTATCTGGGATGGTTGTACTCTTCGACCGAGTGTGCAGCTTTGGGAGGGACGCACATGGAGCAGTGAGGGAGGTAGGGGACACCCACCTAGTCAGCCAGATCAGCCGAATCAACCCTAGCGATCAATGGGGTGACAGATGTCGCAGCCAGATCATCCTCACATCCAACCTAGCAAGGAATAGTGCTACTGCCATCACCCATTTTTTCTATCTGAGAGGCAATAGGTATGTTCCCGTTGCTTTAAAAGCCTTTAACGCAAAATCCAGCCCACAATTCCTCTATGGAGCTCCCATATGGATAAGTGCAATCAATCAATCAGCTGAGGGACTACAATCTTTTTTTCTGCAGAAAATCCTTGGTCTCCCTAACTGTGTTCCATATGCTGCGATTTGTCTTGAAACTGGCCAGATGTTGTTAGAAACTCGAGCCTGGTCTTTGACGATCAAATTTTGGCTTCGCCTTTTGTTTAATTCTTATTCGAATTCTCTTACTTTCTTAATGTTGACAGATTACCATGAATCTAACTGGTTGAAATTAGTCCTTAACAAAATTAGGTCTATAGGTATACCTCTAGATTTGCTTTACTTATCATCTGCCTCAACAGCATTTCAGATAATTAAACGTAGGTTGTTAGATATTCAATTTCAGCACCTGACTGAGGCAGCTAGGAAAACTTGCTCTCCAGTTTATCTGGAATTATCTCTGATACCTGGCCAGATAGCCTCTTATTTCTGCTCTTTAACTGATCCCCATCAAAGAAGGGCATTTATGCTGGCCAGATTTAACATATTGCCATCGGCCATCTTCTTCAGAAGATGTCAAAAAATCCCCTATGAATTTAGACGATGCCCCTGTAGCCTGGGTGCTATTGAATCTGTTTCCCATGTTCTATTAAATTGTCCATTATACATTAAGATCTGAGAAAAACTTTTGAACTCCCTTCTCTGTACATGGTGTGGCCTTCCTGACAGTGTCAAGGTTCAGTGGGTACTTTCTTGATACAACTTTCTCATAACCTCTAATGTCGCCTGTTTTCTCCAGTCTGCAATTCGATCCAAGGAAGCTTTTAACTGATCTATTTCATTTTGGTTGGCCTTATGATCGATGAACTTAAAAAAAAAATTTTTTTTACTGCACTTTTATTTTTCACATGCCAATAAAGGTTATCTATCTATCTATCTATCTATCTATCTATCTATCTATCTATCTATCTATCATCTATCTACTGAATGTCATTCCCTCCTCCTCCAGCTCCTGCCATGTTTGGCTCCCAATGGTGTCAGGGTGGGTTACAGCAGCCTCTTTGCTCTCCAAAAATATTCCAGTGCCATGCTCAAAGAGAACACAGAGAAAGGATGGCAGTGGATCATGCCTTGGGGGGGGGGGTAGGGTAAAGCCAGCTTCTCTTCCAGGGCTTCCACAGCTCTTGGTTCCCTCTCCTTACCCAACCCCCCCATAAGTTCCACTTTCCAAAATGGCACCGGCTGAGCCAAGCATGACATCTGCCTAAAGACCTTCCTATGAGGAATGTCTAAAAGTTGTAAATCTTTTAGGTTTAGTAAACTTTAAGTTTAGAAGAAAACTACTGAAGAGTGGGGAGAATAATAGATGTTCATAAAGTTATGAATGACAACACAGTATGTATAGGAAACCCCTCCCCCATATTGCTAGTCCGCTGCAGTTGATTGTCAGTAGGTTTAGGTTTACGGCTGACTAAAGTAGTTCTTTGAGAAGCACTAACTTGGACAGCTTGTGCTGATTAAAGCTCATCTTTTGATCCTTTCCTATCCAGCTGGGAGGGAACATGTTTGACCTATCCTAAAATGGAGCTGATCTGAGGCTACTGGGATTGTACAACTGGGTTTTGTTTGTTAGTCAGGGCATCCCCCATTCCTGGGTCATAACAAATGGTACACTGGCAGGACACTCACTCGGTGCTGGAAACCCAACACTAGGAATGCACATTAAAGGGTCAGTCTGACGTCGATACCGGGTAAATTGGTGGAAACCATTATTAAGGAAAGAATTAGTAGGCACATAGATGAACAAAACCTATTGAGGCAGACTCAACATGGGTTCTGTAAGGGAAGATCTTGTCTCACTAACCTGTTAATGTTCTTTGAGGGGGTGAACAAACATGTGGACAAGGGGGATCCAATAGATATTGTTTACCTTGACTTCCAGAAAGCTTTTGATAAAGTTCCTCATCAAAGGCTCATAAGTAAGCTCAAAAATCATGGGATAAAAGGACAAGTCCTTTTATGGATCAAAAACTGGCTAATTAATAGAAAACAGAGAGTGAGTATAAATGGGCAGTTCTCCCAGTGGAGGGGTGTAAGCAGTGGGGTACCACAGGGATCAGTACTTGGTCCACTGCTTTTTAACTTGTTCATTAATGATTTGGAGTTGGGAGTAAGCAGTGAAGTGGCTAAATTTGCGGATGATACGAAGTTGTTCAGGGTGGTGAAAACCAGTGAGGATTGTGAGGCACTCCAAAGGGATCTGTCAAAGATGGGCAAGTGGGCGTCAACATGGCAAATGGGGTTCAATGTGGCCAAGTGCAAGGTGATGCACATTGGAGCCAAAAATCCTAAATATAAATACACATTGATGGGGTCTGAACTGGCAGAGACTGAGCAAGAGAGAGATCTTGGAGTTGTAGTGGATAACTCACTGAAAATGTCGAGACAGTGTGTGACTGCAATAAAGAAGGCCAATGCTATGCTGGGGATTATTAGGAAGGGTATTGAAAACAGATCAGCCAATATCATAATGCCGCTATATAAATCAATGGTGCGACCTCATCTGGAATACTGTGTGCAATTCTGGTCACCACACCTTAAAAAGGATATTATAGCTTTGGAAAAAGTGCAGAAAAGAGCAACTCGAATGATAAAAGGGTTGGAACACTTTCCCTATGAGGAAAGGTTAAAGCGCTTAGGGCTCTTTAGCTTGGAGAAAAGACGACTGAGGGGTGACATGATCGAGGTTTATAAGATTATGCATGGGAAAGAGCAGGTAGAGAAAGAGGTACTTTTCTCCCTTTCTCACAATACAAGAACCCGTGGGCACTCCATGAAATTGCTGAGCGGTCGGGTTAGAACGGATAAAAGGAAGTACTTCTTCACCCAAAGAGTGATTAACACTTGGAATTCACTGCCACAGGAAGTGGTGGCAGCTACAAGCATGGACGGCTTCAAAAGGGAATTAGATAAGCATATGGAGCAGAGGTCCATCAGTGGCTATTAGCCACAAGGTATAGATAGGGACTCTGGGGCAAGTGATGCTCTGTCATCTTGGTGCTTGGGGGGGGGTCAACAGTGGGAGGGCTTCTAATGTCCTGGCCCCACTGGTGGACCTCCTGATGGCACTGGTATTTCTGGCCACTGTGTGACACAGAGTGTGGGACTGTATGGGCCTTTGGCCTGATCCAACATTGGC
>NW_015161487.1:0-13443 GCF_001447785.1 Gekko japonicus | reverse complement strand
TGATTGAGGTTTATAAGATTATGCATGGGAAAGAGCAGGTAGAGAAAGAGGTACTTTTCTCCCTTTCTCACAATACAAGAACTCGTGGGCACTCCATGAAATTGCTGAGCGGTCGGGTTAGAACGGATAAAAGGACGTCCTTCTTCACCCAAAGAGTGATTAACACTTGGAATTCACTGCCACAGGAAGTGGTGGTGGCTACAAGCATGGACGGCTTCAAAAGGGAATTAGATAAGCATATGGAGCAGAGGTCCATCAGTGGCTATTAGCCACAAGGTATAGATAGGGACTCTGGGGCAAGTGATGCTCTGTCATCTTGGTGCTTGGGGGGGTCAACAGTGGGAGGGCTTCTAATGTCCTGGCCCCACTGGTGGACCTCCTGATGGCACTGGTATTTCTGGCCACTGTGTGATACAGAGTGTTGGACTGGATGGGCCTTTGGCCTGATCCAACATTGGCATCTCTTATGTTCTTATGTTCTTAAGGGTGTCTAGGGTTGCAGGTCCCCCCAGCCACCAGTGGGGGATTAGAGGGGTAGAGTTGCCAAATCCAGGTTAGGAAGTTCCCAGAGATTTGGGGATGGAGCCTGGGGAGGTCAGAGGCCTCAATGGGGTACAATGCCACAGAGTCCACCCTCCAAAGCATCCATTTTCTCCAGGCGAATTGATCTCTGTAAGTCTTGACATGACCTGCAATCCAGGGGATCCCAAGATTCCACCAGGAGGCTGGCGTCCCTGTGTCAGTAAATTGCAACAGGAACCTATGGAAGTCTGTAAAATACGCTATGCTGCATTCGGACGCCATGCTACCTACAAATTCTGGTTTGCCACAATGGGCCACAAACATCATGCCCATGTGCTCCCCTCCTCCCTCCCTCCTTTCTTTCCCCCGTCTTGCGTACAGAATGGAAGCAAACTTACATTGCGTGTGGCATTCAAAGGCAGGTGTCTGAGATGAATTACAGGTTATTTGCCCACCTAGACAAACAACCTCCAGTTCACTTAACCACACGAATTATGATGTCATGAGCAACGAGAGCCAGTCTGGTGTAGTGGTTAAGAGTGTCAGACCAGTACCTGGGTAGACCCAGGTTTGAATCCCTGCTTGCTGGGTAACCTTGGCCAGTTGCACTCTCACAGGATTGCTGTGAAGATAAAATGGAGAGGAGACTGTCGTAAACCTCCTGGAGACCCCATTGGGGAGAAAGGCAGGGTATAAACGAGTTAAATAAATAAATCTGCAGTCGCACTTTGTCTCTGTGACCTATGGAAGAAGGGAGGGGCAGGGGGGAGGAACAAGCGATATTTGTGTCTGTCATGGAATGCTGAAGTTTAATCAAAGTTCACTGTAAATGGAGTCTGAGTCTTTAAGGTGGGACAGGCTTCCTTCTTTGCTTTCATCCTGGCAGTCTGTACCGCACTGCCTCCCTGCAATCAAGTTATGAAACCCAGCTTAATGATGATAGGTTCTGGATTAAGTCGCTTTTAAAAAGATTAGATGCTCTTATTTTTCACCTGGTTAACCAATGTGTGTGTGTGTGTTCAAGGGAGTGGCTCTGATCCCGGCTGAAGGTGAACAATAGATTTCCCATTCAGTGTGTGTTTCCAGTCATTGACGAATCCTCCCTTAGCTGCTTTTTGGATTTGTTTTCACAGTCACCATTTGTTGATTTTAAAAGGCACCCCATTAAACAGCTTCTGTCAGAAATGCGGAAGAGATACTACCAGAGTTACACATTTTGTGGCTGGCTTCACCACCCATGGCAGCCATTTTGTGGTTGGTTCCACATCCCATGGCAACCATTTTATGATTGTGCCTACCGCTCTGTCATAATTCTAAATGTGCCTGCAGGCTCAGAAAGGTTGGGGACCCCTGTCATACTTTGTGAAATGTGTTTATGTGGATTAATCATGTTGCTTCCAGAAATTTGCTCCAAATCTACTTTCCCCAACTCAGTGATCAAAACTGGGTCCTTGTGGGGTTGCTATCTCCCTTTAAAAACACATCTTCAGATTGTGTTTGACTCTAACAGTTTGACTCTGAGCACACTTTTTAAGCACCACTGAGGTCCTGTTCATACGAGGGGTTTTGGTCCGGGAGCGAGACAGAACGGGGGCGGATCAAACGGGCACGATCCCACGGCAACATCTGGGAATCGTTGCCTGCCCGTCTCCGATCCATCTCTCCCGGCCGAAAACCCACACCAAAAAGAACCACCTAACCTGGTGGTTCTTCTGATTGAAGCGCCACAAGCCGGGCTGTCGGATCTCCGGCGTGTGTTTGCGCCGGCTCATCCCCGGCTCCTGGCTTAACTGCGCATGCTCCGACATGCGCAGTTCGGCAGGCTCCCCGTCTGAACTGTGTTTTCTCCCCGGCATCTGATCGTGATGGGGAGAAAAGGTGCCGCGGCCCAGGGGATCGTGGGATCCCGCCGCGGCGTCTCAACTTTGGTGCGGCTTTTAAAAGCCGCGCTTTGAACAACTTATCCCCTGCCGTGTGGCAGGGGCCTAAGTATACTTGAACAGGACTGAGTACACCTGCTTAATCATATTGCTTTCTAAGGCTCTTTTCGTAGGTTTTCTATATGGTTCTCAACATTTTTTCTCATTATCATCTGGATGAAAAAATAACCGGGGAGGGGCGCTTCTGGGGGTTTCCTGCCCCTAGGGTTGCTAACCGCCAGGTGGGACCTGGAAAGCTGAGGCTGTGGGATTCCTGAAGATCTGGGGGTAGAGCCTGGGAATAGTGGTAACCGGGGAGGGGAGAGAACTGAGGAGGGTATAATGTCATCTAGTCCACCCTTCATCTGGAGAACAGTTGTAATTCCAGAGAATCCACAGGCCCTACCTGGAGGGTAGTGACCCTAATTACAACTGATTTCCAGATGACACAGGTCCGGAGAAAATATTTTTCAGGCCAGGGATCACCAGTAGATTTTTCTTCCCTGAGCATAATGCTCTTATGGCTTATGGCTTTATACCCCACAGAGGTCTCTCCCCCCACCCCAAATTTCACCCTACCCAGGTTTCACCCCCAGATCTCCAAGACAATCCATATCCGGAGCTGGATCCCTCTCGGCAATACCGCCCCCACACACACCTCTCTCGTATCTATTCGACTTTTAGACCATCCTCCCCTGTACACAGGGCTCAGGGAAGTGAACAACATTCCCATAAATACATTCACTGATCAAGTTAAAACAATTTAAACAATAAACACATTCGGTAGCCATTATATATGACACATAAAACATGCCGATTTGTATTCTTACCTCGTGGGGGGAGAGGAAAGGAAGGAAGGAGCCGTGCTAAATGGAAACCATTGCTGTCTTCAACCATAGTTCATCTCTGTCTTACAGGCCCTGTAGAACGGCACTAGGTCTTGCAGGGCACGGATGTCATTCGTCAGAGAGTTCCACCAGGTTGGAATCAGGGCTGAAAAACCTCTGGTTGAGGACAGCTGGATATTTTTGGGGCCAGGGATCACCAGCAGATTCTTCTCCCCTGAGCATAATACTCTTGGGGGGGGGGATTACCCTATTTGACTTTCAGCAGGGCTATTTTTGGGCAGGAACGCACAGGAACGGAGTTCCGGCTGGCTTCAGAGTTGGGCACCCCCGCTACAGCCAAAGCCTCTGCGTGCATGGCTACAGAGGGAAGGCCTGGAGAGCGACACACACCCCCCTGGCAACTCCGAGGTGGGTGGGCCATGGGGGGCTCTGGAAGTGCTTCCCTGCCCTCCCCCAGCCTGTCCAAGGGCTGGCTTGCCCAGGCTCCCCGTAGCTGTGGGGCCCCCGGGCAAGCCAAGGGAAGGCAGATAAAACTGCCTTCCCTTCAAGGAGGGGCTTGCTTGGGCTCCCTGCAGCCGTGTGGTGCCTGGGCAAGTCAAGGGAAGGCATGGGGTGTGGCCTAATATACTAATGAGTTTCTGCTGTTGGATGTGGTCTATTATGCTAATGGGTTTCTGCTGGGCTTTTTCTACAAAAAAAGCCCTGACTCAGTAACTGTTTCCCCTCGTGCATAATCTAAAATTAACCTCTAATACTACCTTCTGTTTGGTGTCAGGGAGAACTAGATCAATTAATTTTTATATTTGCAGCAGACAGCTGTCCTTGTTTCTTCTTCCCAGAAGTCCAGAGATTCAATCTGATAGCAGCTTCTACCACCACTACTTTGCTTATTCAAATCTTTCCAGAAATCTACATAGAATGGACAAGAGACCTTATAGCCTGGAATGTCTGGTTCCTCTTATCACTTTTTTTTTAGTCCGATGCACAATTCTGGATAACATAAAAACATATCCATTGTTTTGTGTTAGTTTTGGTTGGTCTTAATTAAAGCTTTTGTTTTGGAAGATGCCACAAGCCTCCATTTTATATCCGATTCTAAAAACTCAAATGAATGATCAGTTGATTGAATCAGAGGGGCTTGTCTTATGGCAGTACTTACTGGAATGTTAGATTTCCCACTTTAGAGGCTTCTCAACCCTAACTGTTACCTGGAAGGCCAGATGCTAAAGTTGAAGCTCAAATACTTTGGCCACGAAATGAGAAAGGAGCACTCACTGGAGAAGACCCGGATGCTGGGAAAGATTGAAGGTCAAAGAAGACGGGGACGGCAAAGGATGAGATGGTTAGACAGTGTTATCGATGCAACAAACATGAAGTTAAGCAAACTCTGGTGGACAGCGGAAGACAGGAGGGCCTGGCGTGATGTGGTCCATGGGTCTTGACTGTGTGACTGAACAACAACAACGACAGCAACAAAATTTATAAAAGGGATGTATTATTCTTGTTTGGGTATGAGATAAAATGTCTTCCTGGGCCAGTATTTTATACTGGGACAAATTATATGCTGGGATGCGAGCCTCAGGGATCTCTTGGAATTACAGCTCGACTACAGAGACCAATTCCCCTGGGGAAAATAGATGCTCTGGAAGGTGGTGTCTATGTAGTTGTACTCCACTGAGATTCCTGTCTTCCCCAGGCTCCATCCTCAAACAAGACAGACAAACAGGAAAAACGGCCCTGTTTAAATAGCATGCAAAGCCCACACCCATTTCCCAACAAGCACAACTGTGGGTACAAGTACTGAACCATTAACTCCTGATTAGCCACCTCCCAGAGTCCAGGTAGCTATTGTTCTGGAGCAACAAGCTCAGCCAGTCTCTGGTAACTAGCTCTGGAATGCCCCAGACTCAATACATAACATAGTAAGCACCATTATTGCACAGTATATTTACAAACTGTGAAAGGCTTCTGTACAAAACGTTCCCATCTGCGCATCCCATTCATCATCCAACTGATTTCTGAGAACAGTGATGAGCAAAGCTGGTTCTAGGTGAAGAATTTTAAAAGCAGCATCGGCACCACCTCACATCTGCTCATACCATAGAATCATAGAATGTTAGAGTTGGAAGGGACCTTGCAGATCATCTATTTTATTTATTTATTTTCAGCTTATATACCGCTCTGACCCCGAAGGGTCTCTGAGCGGTTTACATACAACTTTATACCTAACTAGGGCCACATTTTTGTATGGGGGGTGATGACCTACCAGCACCCAGGCAGCGGGCTCAGTTGTTGTTCAGTTCCTGGCTTAGTTGTTGTATTAGTTCCTGGTGGGTTCTTCGGCGCTTCACCTCCTGGTGTCCGGAACAAATCTTAATCCACGGCTCCTTCCGGTGGGCTTCATCCGGTGCTCGGCAATGCGCCAGCCGCAGCTCCAGCTCCGTCCCGCTGGCTCCACCGCGCCGCATCTCCACACCACCGCACACCACGACTCCGCCTCCGTCCAACCTCCGCCACGCACGCACGCTGGGTCACCAGGATCATTCCTCCGTCGCCAGGGTCATTCCGCCGCCGCTCCTGCTGCACGTCCTCGTAATCTAGTCCAACCCCCTGAACTCTGCCGGAGCATAACCAAAAGATAGCCCTACAATTTACCCAAAATATGGTCATCCAGCCTCCGCTTGAAAACATCCAGCAAAGGAGCATCCGCCACCTCCTGAGGCAGTCTGTTCCACTGCTCAACGACTCTTACAGTTAGGAAGTTTCTCCTGATATTTAGCTGGTAACGACTTTGTTGTAATTTCTACCCATTAGATCTAGTCTTGCAATCCAGAGCAAGAGAGAATATATCTGCTCCATCTCCTACATGAGAGCACTTCAAATATTTGAAGACTGCAATGTCCCCTGTTAAGTCGCTCGCTTAACAAAGAAGTCGGAGAGTGATTCAGCAAGAACACAACTTTATTCTTCAACTCCAACACGGATCAACATGAATAGCCAGAACAGAACAGTTCAGCTTTTACATTGCAGTTGTCCTGCTTTTAAACTCTCCCGGCTAATGTAGCCACACCCACTGTACAAATACCAACCAATACGGTTGTTCATATAAGGACCAATCATGGACGTTCCTGCTCAGGGAGCTTGCTGTAAAGTGATTGGCTAGGTGCTCCCTGGGCTAGCAATGTGATTGGATGGATTTGGATCCTAGTCCAGGACGAAGCTCAACATGGCAAGTCAATTAGATGTTTCACATACATCATACATTCAATGGCAGCTATTGAATACATGTATAATAACCAGGAGTCATTTCCTGTGGGAGCGCACAGGAGCGGAGCTCCGGCAGTAAGGAGCCCAGGGGGCGGGCACATGCAACAAGCCCCACCCCCTGCTCCCAGCAGCCCTTAGTCGGGCCACGAGGAGCAAGAAGCAGCCAAGTAAGTTGCAGAGCGGCCCCCCCCCGGCCCGTCTTCAGATACAAGCTCTCCTCTATGAGGGCAGATCTGCGCGTCTCCCCCCCTTACCAGCCAAGTACGAGGGAGGGAAAGTTAACAAAGCGATCTGGAGCACGCTTTTCTGACCCCCTTTACTTACATATGTTGGGTCCCAAACGATGTATTCCAATTTTTCATTCACTTTCACCACAAAATAAAAGAAGAAGATAACCAGCATGATGAGGGGGCTGATGACTCTCCAGGTGGCCTGCCAGAAAATGTTGGGCTTGTGTCCAATCATGAACTTAATATCATCGTTAAATCTGGTAACAAGGAGAAAGAAAAGTCAGGGTTCATGCCATGAACAGATCTGAGGCTGGTTCGCATGGATGTATTATTCATCTCATGACGACTGCAGCATCATGGGACGACTGCCCTGTGTCAATGGGCCATCACAACCCCACGCACAGAACTTTCCTATCCCCCTGACATGGCCTCAAAGGCTTTCCAAGGGAGTCAGTTCTCACGTGCAGCTGTCAGTGCTCAAGTACATACGGAGAACAAGAAAAACTGTGAGAAAGTGACGCTTAAATATATGTCTTTAAAGAATCATAGAAAAGTGAACAAAAATAATATACATAATCATAGGAAAATATATTGACGGTGATCTCCGGAATGTCTTGCCGTTTCGAAGGAAGATCTTCTTCTGAACAAAGATGTGGGACAAAAACTGTCTCTCAATAGTTCATATCCTCTGGTGACGTCTCACAATTATCAAAGAAGATTTTCAATAATCATAATAGCTGTAATGTATAGTAGAACCTGCCATGGGCTAAGATCGTCATGGTTGGTTTTTCTTGTTCTCTGTATTAGCTATTGAATACATCCCCTCTAAGCCTTCTCTTTTCCAGGCTAAACATACCCAACTCTTTCAGCCTTTCCTCATAAGATTTGTATTCCAACCCTCTCACCATCCTGGTTGCCCTCTTCTGGACACGCTCGAGCTTGTCAACATCCTTCCTAAAATGTGGTGCCCAAAACTGGACACAGTACTCCAGGTGAGGCCTGAATAGCAGAATAGAGCGGAACTACCACCTCCCGTGATCTGGACACAAGGCTTCTGTTAATGCATCCTAAGATTGCATTAGCTTTCTTTGCAGTCACATTGCACTGCAGGTTCATGTTTATCGTGATCAACCAGAACATCTAGATCCCTTTCACATGTGCTGCTGTCAAGCCAAGGCTCTTCCATTTTATAGCTGTGCCTTTGATTTTTTTGTACATAAGTGTAGGACTTTGCACTTATCTCTATTGAACTTCATTTTATTTGACTCAGCCCACTGTTCCAGCCTATCTAGATCATTTTGAATCCTGACTCTGTCTTCTTCAGAATTAGCAATCTCACCCAGTTTCGTGTCATCTGCAAATTTGATAAGCATCCTCTCTATGTCTTCCTCCAGGTCATTTATAACAACATTGAACAACACCTGGCCCAGGTCCCAGCCCTGCAGCACTCCACTTGAGACTTCCCTCCACGTAGACGCAGAACCATTTATGAGCACTCGTTGGGTACAATTTTTCAACCAACCATGAATCCATCCAACGGTTGCACCATCCAGCCCACGCTTAACTAGCTTATCCTCAAGGATATCTTGAGAAACTTTGTCAAATACTTTACTGAAATCTAGATACACTATGTCCAAAGCATTGCCAGAGTCAACCATTTTAGTAACTCCATCAAAAAAGGAGATGAGGTTAGTCTGGCATGACTTATTCTTGATAAATCCATGCTGGCTACTACCAATTAACTCATTCCGTTCAAGGTGCTCACAGACAGAGCGTTTAATAATCTGCTCTAGAATTTTTCCAGGTATTGATGTCAAACTGACAGGCCTGTAATTTCCTTGGTCTTTTTTCCTTTCTTGAAAATCAGGACAACATTCGCTCTTCTCTAGTCTTCTGGCACAACACCAGTACTCCAGGACAAGATTAGAGCGAGAGGCTCTGAAATAACACCTGCAGTTTCTTTTAGCACCCTGGGATGCAAGCCAACCAGCCCTGGAGATTTGAAAGTATTTAAGGCAGCTAGGTGCTCTCTAACCATTTCCTTACTTACTCTGGACTGGCAGTTCTTCCTTCCTTCATATGCCCTGCATTCTTCAGTTTGTATACAGCTCGCCTTATGGTTAAAGACTGACGCAAAGTGAGAGTTGAGTAATTCCGCTTTGTCTTCATCCCTTGTTAAGGCTTGACCGTCTTCCCCTAGCAATGAGTTTACCCCATCCCTGTTCTTCTTTTTGCTCTGAACATAGGCATAGAAACGTTTACTGTTATTTTTAGCATCCGTTGCAAGCCTCATCTCTTTAGCCTTTCTGACGCCATCCCTACAGATTCGAGCCTGCTCCTTGTACTCACCTTCAGTAATTTGTCCCTCCTTCCATTTCCTGTACTCAGCTCTTCAGAGAGTTCCTTGTTCAGCCACCTTAGCTTCATTATCCTTCTCCCACCTTTGTTTCTCACCAGGACAGTTGTTTGTGATTGTGCCTTAAGCACTTCATTTTTTCAGCATCACCCATCCTTCCTGTGCAGATTTCCCCCTCAGCATTTCCAGCCACAGGATCCTACCTAATATTTTGCTGAGTTTTTTGAAATCAGCTTTCCTGAAGTCCAGGATACAAGTCCTACTATGTCCTGGTTTCACATCCTTCTCTATGTCAAATTCCAAGCTGACATGGTCACTATTCCCCAAGGATCCCACAACATTCACTTCATCAACCAGTTCTTCCCTGTTAGTCAGGATTAAATCTAGAATAGCAGATCCTCTAGTTCCCACCTCCACCTTCTGAGAGATGAAGTTGTCCGCAAGACTATTCAAGAATCTGTGGGATGTCCCATGTCTAGCAGAGTTAGATTTCCAGCAAATATCTGGATAGTTGAAATCTCCCATAACCACTACATCCTGTCTCTGTGAAAGTTTAGCAAATGCATCATCCAGTTCCTCCAGTTGGTTCGGAGGTCTGTAGTTTACCCCCACAACAATATCCCCTTCTTTTTTCCCTTGCTCTATCCTTACCCACACACTTTCAACAGGGCAAGTCTCGAAAACCTGAATTTCAGTGTAAGTGTAATCATTCTTGACATATAGTGCCTCCCCGCCTCCTTTTTTGTTTATTCTGTTCCGTTTGAACAAGGTATATCCTTCAATCAATGTGCTCCATATATGAGTCTCATCCCACCCAGTCTCAATGATGCCTATCAGATCATACTTACCATTCATCATGCAGCTGATTTCTGAGAACAGTGATGAGCAAAGCTGGTTCTAGATGGAGAATTTTAAAGCAGCATCAGCACCTCCATCCAAATCATTGTTGGTAAAATAATTTAGAAGGCAAGCACTATTTAGCTTCCACTAAACCAGTGCAGAGGAAAAAAAGAACAAATGTCGAACTTTCTGCATTTGCTGAACTATGTTTAGTTGAACTTATAGGTCCAGGGTTTTTTGCTGCACTCATGCACAGGTCAGGACCCTACTATTTTGCAATACAAAAGTGTCCCACTGATCTTTGCATCCTAGGGAATGATGGGTATGTGTGCCTCATCTCCAACACCTCCAAACAGGAATAAGTGAAGTCCACTCCCCCTGGGTCTTAAAACTTATCCCTCTGCTGCCAAAGAAACAGGCAGAAATATCTTAAGGGTTCCAGGTTCGTTATTCAGGCTCTGTTTCTATTTGTTCTTTCTCCTTCTGGTTGGTTGTCTCTCTTCAGATGTGGGCACTGGCGGGGGATATGGTGGATAAGGTTGCCAATCCTATGTTGGGGAACTCCTGGAGATTTGGGGATGGAGCCTGGAGCAAGGAGAGACCTCAGTGGGGTACAATGCCATAAAGGCTACCCTCCAAAGCTTCCATTTTCTCCAGGGGAGCTGTAGTGTGGAGATAAGCTGAAATTCCAGGAGATCCCCAGGCCCCACCTGGAGGCTGGCATCCATAGGACTCTGCTTCAGAGCCCCCAAGGATGCCTGCTTCTCTGTTTAAGGTATGTATGTTAATGATTACCCCTCTCCTGCTGCCTCTGACCTCATCATAAAGGGAGAACTTCTTTCTCCCCAAAGCCCCCCCCCCCACTGTTGATTCACCAGGTACCAATAGAAAAAGAAGAGACTGGATTTATAGACTCAGGTGGTTTGGCTTACCTGCTCCTTTCTTTTCCTGGGCTGCTTTTGTTAGCCATAATAATGGCTATTCACAGACCATTGCAGCCTGGAACTTGGAAGTAACCGAGAAAGGAGCAAGCACCTGGCTCTTCTTTTGACCAGTCTAAGTGGAAAGGCCGTTTGAGCTCAACCCCTGAGCATTGGCAAACCCAATATTCACATAGCAAAAGTGGAAAGTCCATACACAAATACTTTGGAGTGAGATGTTATTTCATCACATACAACAACATTCTTATACAGAAGACACTTTTAGGCACAAACATAACACCTGTGTATGTGGTTGCAACATATGATAACGGAACACATAGGTGTCAACTTCAGGGGGGCTCGGGGGCTAAGGCTATTGTATGGAACAGAGGTTGTAGGACCTAGCCTTGCATGTTCATTATATTCAGCTGTGAGATTTTACTATGGGGGAGAATCGTCCTTGTAAACCTCCCTAATCTTTTTGCAAGCCAGAAGGGTTAATTAGGGAGTTGAATTCTTATCAGCTGGCGGCCGGATGACAGAGGAATGGACCTAAGTAGAGGGAGCTACTGTGGGGAGGCACTCTCTCATTAGGCTTCACAGGGTGGGGCCGGCTATACTCTGGGCTGAAATGATCCAGTTTCTCCTATCTGATATTGGACTATTTTAAGGAATTGGCTTCACGCAAGTGAGTTATTGTTTTCATTGGTCCTGTTACCTGGCTTTTTATTGTTTGTTTGCCTTTGCTTGTTATGATTGGATGTTTCCTGCTTGTTTACATCCCTTTTACTACAACTAATTTTTTCAATTAAATCCAGTAGTTTTCTTTTTTAAACCTGGTCTTCAGAATTTATTTTGCTGAGTGACTGCATTTATCTACATAAGCGAACCCCAAGGTCTTTGGGACCTGACATGGTGGCAGCGGTTTTAGAATATTATTGGCAGCACCAGCAGCATTCTGTGATAAGATTTTTTTTTGTTATTTTTAAGAAAGCAATAAGCAAGGTTTTTTCCCCTTCTTTTTTTCTTATTGTTTTTTTTAAAAGAGGATGAATCAGAATGAGACATTGGTGGGTCCCACTGATAAACTTTATTTTGGAGCTCACATGTTGAATGAGCTGGGAGCCTCTGGAGGTCACACAATGTTTACTGAGAGGCTCTATGGTGCACAATTACTCTTTGAAGACTCTCTGAGAGCTGTTAAGGGATGTGTTATGGATCATAATGAAGCTACCCCTACACGAAAGGAAGTTTTGTGTTTAGAAATTGATCCATTATTGCAAGGTCAGACACAGACTGGAGACCAGGCAGAGCATCCTCCCTTACAGCATGTATCAGTGCAGGATGGTGCCCAGATTGTTGGAAAAACCTTACTGACCCCGAGCCAGCAGGCAGCTGCTCAGGATGGAGTAGCTGTAGGGGCAGTCCTGAGGGAGCTACAAGACCAACAAGGAGCACCATCAGCTGGACAGGACCCAGTTCAACAACTCTGCACCTTGATGACACAGATATTGGGGCAGAATGCCCAACAAATGGCCTTGTTCCAAATGCATTTGACTCAAAATCAACGTGATAGGTGGTCTAAATTAAGATTTCCTGAATTTAATAATGGAGAAGACATTAGTTCATACTTTCATCTTTTTGAGGCGACAGCTCGTGATTTTGAACTTCCAGAGGATCAGTTTATGGGAGTGCTGCGGCACTGTTTGCATGGCGAAATAGCAGAACTGTTGGCTCAACTAACACCAAGGCAAGCTAGAGATTATGAGTATTTTAAGTACTTGGCCCTGCAGCAGTTTCAACAGAGCAACTCAGGAGAAAATTCAGAGCAGCTACACCTAAGCCAAAAGAGACTTATGCTTCTTTTGCCAACCGACTGCAAAGAATGGGCACTAAGTGGGTGGAGTCAGCAAATGCTCGTACTTTCCATGATTTATTCAAATTAATATTGAAAGAGCAGATATACCAGGCTGTACCAGCAGATTATGTGACTTTGGTGAAAGCACAGAGGCCGAAGACGGTGGTAGAATTGGCACAACTGTTGGACAAAATCACTGCTGCAGACCAATCTGTTACAGCAGTTGATGATCTATCTACACTCTGTCAAAACAAACACAATGATGGAGAGGCCCAGAAAAAAACAACTCCCCTCCTAAGATGGCACTCCCCATTTCAGCCTGAAGCTGGAAGGGAAAGAAGTAAGGACAAGGCTGCTGAATGGGAAGAAAATGAAAAGTTTCATATTAGAAGAATTCAGTTAGCCAACCTTCCAAAGCGCAATATTTCCCACTATATTTCCCAGGAGCAGGCAGATTGGGGTGAGAAAAAAAGACTGGCATATGTTAGGCTGGAAGATCGGTTAGTAGTTCCTGCTTCAATGGACTCTGGGGCTGATTTGTCCTCTATTTCTGAAGGCCTTTTTTACGCCTTAGGCTTGAAGGCAGATGGCGTCACCAATGACAGACGGGTTCAAGAACAACCAGTGACTTGAGCTACTGTAGCAATTGGTGGGTGGAGTGAGAAAGTGCCGCTGTTGGTGCA
>NW_015161486.1:199599-220935 GCF_001447785.1 Gekko japonicus | reverse complement strand
GTAAACGTGATCAGAGGCATGACTGGCATTCTGTGAGATTGTAACTGGTAGGGGGGGGCCTGACCTGGATGGCCCAGGCTGGCCCAATCTCGTCAGATCTCAGAAGCTAAGCAGGGTCGACCCTGGTCGGTATTTGGATGGGAGACCACCACCAAGGAAGTCCAGGGTTGCGACGCAGAGGCAGGAAAGGGCAAACCACCTCTGAACACCTCTTGCCTTGAAAACCCTACAGGGTCGTCACAAGTCAGCTATGACTTGATGTCAAAAGAACAACTAAGTAAACCCCAGAAGGAGGTGCCTTCCCACCCAACTAAAATTAAAGGCAAGGACAGTTTCTCTCAGTCATCCCATCTGTACAGGATAGCCCACCCAAACCTGTCCAGGAATGGGAGGGAACCCTGTACTTTTACAGTACATTAAACAACAACCCACAGAGGTAGGCTACCCTCTCTGGATTTAGAACAATATGCCACCAGAATCTCTTGTACTTACGAGTCCCCTCCAGCTCAGAGCAGAGATTCAAATCACTCAGCTGGCATCTAGGGCTTAACACATTAGCAACTCTACGCAGAATTGCACACTTTACGCTTAATGGTAGCTTGTGGTCAGCCAGGCACAGGAAATAGACTTGGAATCCCAGTTACAACATCAAAGACAAGTTAGAAATAATCAGTATCTTTATTCAGTCAGAGCAATACAATTAAACCATGAAAGATTTCAAAACAAGAAAGGCTAGGGTTGTTTGCCTTAACTAAACAGTAATGGTTCATATTTACCAAGTCAGGAGTCCATCAATCCAAATAATGTCCAAGGTATACAGTCCAGTTAGACACCAAGGGATTTTTAAGGGAAATCCCATCCTTGCACACCATGTGCTTCAGTTCACAAAGCAGTTCTTTGTTCCTCCTGGGACAGCATTTCCAGGTGCAATTCAAACAAGTAGAGAGAGAACGTGATCAGAGGCATGACTGGCATGCTGTGAGATTGTAACTGGCAGGGGGGCCCTGACCTGGATGGCCCAGGCTGGCCCGATCTCATCAGATCTCAGAAGCTAAGCAGGGTCGGCCCTGGTCAGTATTTGGATGGGAGACCACCAAGGAAGTCCAGGGTCAGTCCGCAGAGGCAGGAAAGGGCAAACCACCTCTGAACACCTCTTGCCTTGAAAACCCTACAGGGTCGTCACAAGTCAGCTGTGACTTGATGTCAAAAGAACAACTAAGTAAACCCTGGAAGGAGGTGCCTTCCCACCCAACTAAAATTAAAGGCAAGGACAGTTTCTCTCAGTCATCCCATCTGTACAGGATAGCCCACCCAAACCTGTCCAGGAATGGGAGGGAACCCTGTACTTTTACAGTACATTAAACAACAACCCACAGAGGTAGGCTACCCTCTCTGGATTTAGAACAATATGCCACCAGAATCTCTTGTACTTACGAGTCCCCTCCAGCTCAGAGCAGAGATTCAAATCACTCAGCTGGCATCTAGGGCTTAACACATTAGCAACTCTACGCAGAATTGCACACTTTACGCTTAATGGTAGCTTGTGGTCAGCCAGGCACAGGAAATAGACTTGGAATCCCAGTTACAACATCAAAGACAAGTTAGAAATAATCAGTATCTTTATTCAGTCAGAGCAATACAATTAAACCATGAAAGATTTCAAAACAAGAAAGGCTAGGGTTGTTTGCCTTAACTAAACAGTAATGGTTCATATTTACCAAGTCAGGAGTCCATCAATCCAAATAATGTCCAAGGTATACAGTCCAGTTAGACACCAAGGGATTTTTAAGGGAAATCCCATCCTTGCACACCATGTGCTTCAGTTCACAAAGCAGTTCTTTGTTCCTCCTGGGACAGCATTTCCAGGTGCAATTCAAACAAGTAGAGAGAGAGCAGGAACACAGAGAGCAAGAGCAAGAGAGACTCTCCCATAGGGGATTGACCAGTTCTAGGCCCATTCCAGTCACAAATTAGCCCTGGCCAGGAGCCAATTGCGAGTGGGAAGGGGAGCGCCCAATTATTAGTTGTCATGGGTGCATGTGGGGATTGGCTGGAAGTCTGGAGACTCCCTCTGCAGTCAGGTGACCCCAAACTCCAGTTTCCCCATCGGCTACGTGATTTCTGGCATGTGGCAGAGAGCAGGAGCCATCAGGTCTAGCTTCTAGCATGGAAGTGTGAAGAATGTGGGTTTATGGCATAGCAACTGAGGCTATGGGACCCACCATTTGGCTTGTAACAGGAAATAAAGTACAGCCTGTTATCAAAAGACAGAACAAGAGAAGGCATGAGGTTTTTAGAAATCAATATTTCTATCCACCATCATTTACCCATTTACTCATTAGGGTGATAACCCATCTTTCTAGTAGCACGCTTATGGCAGTTAACAAAACTATCATTGCAACGATTCATTGCAATAATATCATTGCAAAAACTATCATTACAATAATTCGGTACAAAATCATAGAGAGGAAGAGGAGGAGGAGGAGGAGAGTTGGTTTCCTCGGAGGAGGAGGAGGAGAAGAGTTGGTTTCCTTCCCTTCCCCTCCCAACAAGACACCCTGTGAGGTCGGTGGGGCTGAGAGAACTCTGAGAGAGCGGCGACTGACCCAAGGTCACCCAGCTGGCATCAAGGGGAGGAGTGAGGAATCAAACCTGGTTCTCCAGATTAGAGTCTGCCACCCTTAACCACTACACCTGCTGCAGGCAAGCTCCCACTCCTGCCTTCCATCACCCACACTTGATCAATATGGACCAAGAGAAGAAGAAAAATGGGGGGCCAGTGGTACGGATGCTATGATATCACTTCCAGGTGGTCACCCAGAAGTGATGTCACCGTGTCTGAAACACTCCAGGAATGGCCCGTCTCTGGTCTTTAACTGCCAAAGAGAGGTGTCTGATTTAAGCTCCAAAGTTTTATTGTTCAAGACCTAGGTCTGGGAACAGGGGAAGAAAAGGAAGTGTGGCATTTACCATACAGAGTTTGAAAATTCCTAGTGTGTCAGAGGTTCTGACATCCAGGCTGGGTTGCCAACCTCTAGGTGGGCCAGGACATCTCTCAGAATTACACCTGATCTCTGGATGACAGAGATCAGTTTCACTGGAGAAAATGGCAGCTTTGGAGGGAGGTCTTTACGATATTATACCCCACTGAGGGGCCTTCCCTTTCCAAACTCTCCTCTCCCCAGGACCTACCCCCAGATCTGCTCGAATTTCTCAACCAGGAGGTGGCAACCCTAACTGGAACTGGGGTCTCTCCCAATAGTCCAGTACTTTAACCACTATGCATCGCTTCCACCTGACTTTTACCTGTCAGTCCCTGCCGGTCACAGTAGACCATACTCCCCTTGGCAGATCAGTGGTCTGATTCAGTAGAAGGCGGCTTCATATGTTCAACTCAGTACCTGAACAAACAAAAAAACAACAGCCGTAAAAGTCATCCTCGGTGTTCTAAAAGTAGCAGTATAAAATCAACAAAAGAAACAGCGAGAAGCAGGTAGAAAACACAGCAAGGGGATAACTTCCAACTAAGAGCCTGAACATCTGGGCTGGGCCTGAAATCCAGCAACCTAAGCCCCACCCCCCAGCAAGGCTCAAGGGGGAGGGCATTTCCCAAGAAGGGTGCCACCACCGAGAAGGCCTCATCTTTAGCTGTCGCCCACCTCACTTCCGTGGACAGGGTGCCACTCATTTTTAAAAGTTATTTAAAACATTTCTATCCCATCTTATCTCCTTGGTCTCAAGGCAGCAAACAGCACCGCAACCAGGCTCTGAGAACATGAACGATAGTCCAATGAACAAAATCAGAAGAGATTAAAATACACAGTTTGCAAATGTAAAAGCACTCAGATCTGAAGCACGCAGGCTCAGCAAACTGACAGCCAAATCTGTGGCAAGAATTCACTCTCCGAGAAAAGCTCTGCGGAGTCAGACTGCCGTACGTGTCTTCCTAAATGTAGTAAGTGAAGGGATCCTGTGCGCCAGTGCGCCCTCTAAGCTGTGGTGTCTTGTGAGCAAAAATTCTACTTTGTGAGCCACTGGCATGAAAGTTGTGAGTGATCGATTCAGCTACTGCGTAAAGTAGTTTGCTCTGGAGCCCTCCTTCCTGAGCGAAGGCAAAAAGGTGTGAGCTGGAGGCTAAAAAACTGTGAGCTAGCTCACACTCACTCAGCTTAGAGGGAACCCTGCTCTGCACCCACTGTGACAGGCTATTCCAAAAGACTGGGCCTGCCTCAGAAAAGGTTCTTGATCCCGTTCTAGCCATGTGGACAATCCTAAGGGAGGGCACCTTAAAAAGGAGGCTTTCTGAAGAATGTAACTGGTGCAGAGGAGTAAACTGGGACATGCTTTTTGCTAGGATTTCCAACTCTGTGTTGGGAGATTCCTAGAGATTTGGGGACACAGCCTGGGAAGGGCAGAATTTGGGCAGGGGAGCGTGCTTGGCAGGGTATAATGCCACAGAGTCCACCCTCCAAAGATGCCATTTTCTCCAAGGGAACTGATCTCTATTAGCCTCTGGAGAACATGAAGGCCCTGGGCGGTAAAAGGTCTTTAAGAAGAGAAGAGAAGAGATTGGATTTATACCCCACCCTTCACTACCAAAAAGAGTCTCAGAGCAGCTTACAATCTCCTTTCCCTTCCCCTCCCCACAACAGGCACCCTGTGAGGTAGGCAGGGCTGAGAGAGCTCTGAGAGAACTGTCCTTGAGGGAACAGCTCTGACAGAACTATGGCTTGCCCAAGGTCACCCAGCAGGTGCGAGTGGAGGAGTGGGGAATCAAACCCAGCTCTCCCAGATTAGAGTCCGCGCACTTAACCACTGCACCAAACTGGCTCTCTGGTTATTACTTTAAAAGTAATAACCAGGATGTTGACCTAGATGGACTACTGGCCTGATCCAGCAGGGCTTTTCTTCCAGAGACGTTTTAAAAGTAAGAACCGTGCAGAAGAAAGGATAGAACTTTCCTTCACCTTCCATGACACTAGAACGTGGGGCCAATTTCGCTCAATTAAACTGACTGACAATGGTTTTGGAACAAGCAAAAGAAAGTACATCTTCCCTCAGTGCATAAATTAACTTACGGAGTTTGTTAGCACCCATCAAGGTGCGGTGAACACTGGCTTATTGGTCTTGACAAGGGGATCAGACAGATTGAAGGGAGACTGGTCTAGCCATGCCTATTAGCCATGATGACAATGGTTTTGGAACAAGCAAAAGAAAGTACATCTTCCCTCAGTGCATAAATTAACTTACGGAGTTTGTTAGCACCCATCAAGGTGCGGTGAACACTGGCTTATTGGTCTTGACAAGGGGATCAGACAGATTGAAGGGAGACTGGTCTAGCCATGCCTATTAGCCATGACGGCTAAATGAAACCTCTGTCTACAGCAGGGGTGTCAAACTCATTTGTTATGAGGGCTGGATCTGATATAAATGAGACCTTGTTGGGCCGGGCCATGTGTGTCACAAAATGTAATGTCAGGGAGCGGAGATAAACTTTATAAAGGACACAGACACAAAGGACAGTTATTGCGGGACCTAGCACAGTTCTGCAGAGCCTGCAAGACGGAGCTCTTCCGCCAGGCTTTCGAATAGGAGCCGCCACCACCACCAGTGTACCACCAACGCACCAGTGTACCACCAACGCCCTGGAATTTTTGTATATAGGCATCAGGACATGGGCATGTACTACCAACGCCCCATAATTTTGCATCATGGGCGAGAACGGGACGTTTAGGGGACAGCCATCTTGCTTTTAGGAAGCCTATTAATTGTGATGTACTTTTAATACTTTGTATTGTTTTTATTGTTTTATTTAGCTTTATGCCTTGTTAGCCGCCCTGAGCCTTCGGGGAGGGCGGGATAGAAATGTAAATAATAAATAAATAAATAAATAAATAAAGGAGCTTTTTAAAACTTAAAATAAAAACATGCTTAAAACATTAGCACTCTTGCAATATTTTGTTTATTTAAGAGTGTCTGATAACTGACACCTCTTCCTCTGAATTATTGCATCAAAATGTCTGTGCTGTTGCAATCTTGAGTATGCTGTTCAGGTGTGTATCTGTAAGCTGCAAACCTACGATGACGCATTAGCAGCAGAACCGGAAGAAGACGCAGAAGACAGCCAGTTCCATTGCGGGCCTGATAGAAGCCCTCCAGGGGCCTGGTCTGTCCCCCGGGCCGCATGTTTGACACCCCTGGTCTACAGAGTCAGAGAACCTCTGAATATTAGTTGCAAGGGAAGCTACAGCAGGGGAGGTCTATAACATGATGCCCACCTTCTGCCACTGGCACAAGCAGAATTCTGAACTAGAGCATCTTGGACTTCTTAGCCAGGAGGTAGGAATACTGGGAACTGCAACTATGTAAAGAGCTGAACAGTTACACAAAGAAAGTTAAAATCTTCCAGCTAAATACCAGATCTGACCCAGTTGCTAGACTGGTATGAACCCCTGAAAGATGGAGCCATGTTGGAACCTGGGAGAAGAATGCAACTATTTCAATCTTCTTAAGTTTCTTTCTATATGGGACAGCAGAATGCAGAACCAGTGACCTTTGACCCTAACTTCGCCCACTCCCGAAAGCAGCCTACTTAGCAGTGAGAGTATAGTTTAGTCATGCGAACATCAGAAGCTACCTCATCTTGAGTCAGACCATATATTCATCAAGCTTGCGACTGTGTCCTCTGATTGACAGCAGCTCTCCAGGGTCTCAGGCAGAGCAAGATCTTTTCCCCAACACCTGCAACCTGAGATCCTTTACCTGAAGATGCTGAGGACTGAAAACTGGGATCTTTGGCACATGCTCTGTTATTGGGTTGCAGATGTCGACTAGGGATATTCGAACAGATGTCGACTAGGGATAGTCGAACACCCGCCAATGTAGATTGTGTCCTGTTCACCAGTCACAAACAGGGAGCCAACTTTTCAATGGACTGTTTGTATCTTCAGTGCAGCAGTTGGACAGGTTGCTTCACTGTTTTCCTTCTTAACAGTGTAGTACAATGCAACTGATTTTTCATACATGTGCATTCTCACACAGCCCAGGTTGGTTCTACTCTCCTCTTGCTGTACGATTGGCAGACAATTGTTCAATTCCACTGTTAGATCAATCACAAATCATATAAATCAATCGAACCAATGGTGTGTGTGTGTTTTTTTAAACTACTTTCAATGTTCATCAAAGTAGTTCTTAGTAGTGACATTAATCGCAGCCCATTTTTGGATCCGTGTTCCCTCTAAACTGAGTTAGTGTGAGCTAGCTCACAGTTTTTTAGCCTCATTTTTGTCTTCGCTCAGGAAGGATGGCTCCGGAGCAAACTAATTTATGCAGGAGCCAAATTGCTCACTCACACCTTTAATGCCCCAGTAGAATTTTTGTTCACAAGACTCTACAGCTTAGAGGGAGCATTGGTTTGGATCATCAATGTTTTTACAACTGCATAGTTTTGGACAAAAGAATGGCTGCAACCACGTTTGGCAGATATTCAAGCTGTTTGGTGCCACGCCGAACAGGGCAGGTGAATGACTCATGTCCATTATCTGTCAGCTAGCGCTGCCATGTAATGGAATGTTGGCGGGGGTACTTGGCCTCCACGTCTCCTCACTGTCTGTTCAACCCCCGCATCTCTGCTGTCTATGTTATCTGCCTAGTGTCCTTGGAGGGCTGCCTCTGCCTAGAATGCTTTTTCCCGCTGGCAACATAACTGCTGCTCATAGCCTGCGCTTGCAGGTGCTTGCTTATTGGGCTTAACACATCAGGGGGTGTGGTTTGAAGGGGGTAGAACTGTAACCACCATTTTGGTGCCTGTCATTCCTGACACAAGAGTTCATGGTGCCTCCAGTACTACTAACCTCAATAAACTGAAACTCATGAAGGAAGGCTGTTGAGCGTTTGGTTGGGAAGCCTGACATTACCCCATTCAAACAGATCTAGTTCAACTAGTGAAGATGTTGCTGGAGAAATCTGCGGCCTTCCTGACATCGACCGCACAGCAGGTGGGGGGGCCCCCCCCCCCAGAGAGCTGCTGACTCCACCGCTCCCTCGTGCAGCAGCGTGGGCCGTGGAGAGTGGCTTCGGGGACGGACTTCATCTCCAAGCCCACATCCCACCTGCTCCTGTTGCCTTGCTGCTCTTCCACACCTTGCCTCCATCTGGCAGTTTGGAATACATATAAATATCCCACCCGCTCAGTCCTTGCTGACAGCTTGCAGGTTGTTGCTTATCGGAATGGCCCTCTTTGCCGTAGCAGGCCACCCTGTGGCAGCGCCTCTCCTCTCCGTGTCCTCGTCACACCTCCCGTCGGATCCTAATAAAGTGCCGGGATAATCAAACTTCTTGACCTTTTCCATTTCAGCGGCGTTTGACTGAATTTCAGCACTCAGATTGTGCTCGAGGCTTACTAATAAGCAAAGTGGTTCCCCCCCCCCTCCTGCTTTTCTGAAGCGCCTTTACCTCCAATCTATATTTAGACAACACCACACTATATATAAAAAAAATCCTTCCTTTCAATATATAGTCAGGATCTCTTTGATCAGTTGCATACCCAATTGGCACGATACCAGTCTCAAAAGCCGCATCTTCACGATAATTATCCATGCGCCAGGGTCAGCACGGGGGGCTTCTCATGGGACGCCCCTTCTACAAGATCCACCCAGTCCAACATTCAGTTACAAACGACAGAAAAATTGCAAATGGGATGCAAAGGCCTTATGATCGCAAAGATCTGATTGGAAGCATGTGGGGCAAGCTCGGTAAATCCCCAAAGCCTGAGGGACTTGGGGATGTTTAGTCTGGAGAAGAGGAGGTTGAAGGGGGACAGGTTTGCTCTCTCTTGAAGTATTTGAAGGGCCGTCACTCCAAGGAGGGCAGGGATCTGTTCCTGTTGGCGGCAGAGGAGAGGACTTGCAATAATGGGTTTAGATGAAGGGCGGGAAGGTACCGGCTGGATAATAGGAAAAACCTTTTGACAGTAAGAGTTGTTCAGTGTAGTGGTTAAGAGCGTGGGCTCTAATCTGGGAGAACTGGGTTTGATTCCCCACTCCTCCACTTGCAACTGCTGGATGACCTTGGGCAAGCCACAGTTCTCTCAGAGCTGTTCTCTCAAGGACAGTTCTGGAAAGAGCTCTCAAACCCACCTACCTCACAGGGTGTATGTTGCGGGGAGGGGAAGAGAAGGGAAAGGAGTTTGTAAGCCGCTCTGAGACTCCGAGTGAAGGCGGGGCATAAATCCAATCTCCCTCTCTTCTTCTTCAACAGTGGAATCAGCTGCCTAGGGAGGTGGTGAGCTCCCCCTCACTGGCAGTCCTTAAGCAGCGTCTGGACAACCACTTCTCAAGGATACTGTGAGCTGATCCTGCATTGAGCATGGGGTTGGACTAGATGGCTTCTACAGCCCCTTCCAACTCCGTGAGATCCTATGATTCTATGTTGGGGTCGGATGTGTCAGCCTGCTCTCACAGAGACCAGCCCAACTGTTGAGTTCATCTCCAGATTCTGCTCCAGGTTGCTCCACTCGAGAGAGACTGAGCCCTCTCTGCCGTGGCACCTCAGTTATGCAAGGAGAGGAGAGGAGAGATTGGCTTTATACCCCACCCTTCACTACCCAAAGGTGTCTCAGAGCGGCTTACAAACTCCTTTCCCTTCCCCTCCCCACAACAGACACCCGGTGAGGTGGGTGGGGCTGAGAGAACTCTGACACAAACTGCTCTTTTTCAAGGACAGCTGTGCCAGAGTTATGGCTTGCCCAAGGTCATCCAGCCAGGTGCAAGTGGAGGAGTGGGGAATCAAACCCAGTTCTCCCAGAGTAGAGACCGCACACTTAACCACTACACCAAACTGACTCTGCCCCACGTTTATCCCATTAGCATGCGTGTTTGGTGCCAAGTTTAGACATCTCTTTCCTCCACAGCACTTTCTTGACGTTCTCTTGGGTGGTATCCCTTTTCTAGCCTTCTGTTGATGCAGCCTGGCTTGGTTTGGAAATCCTTTTGTGCTCTCGCTTATAGCGTTCCTGCTGCATCTTCCTTAACTTGATTGTTTATAGACGAAGCAGCTGATTTTACGGCTATTTTAAGATCCCTGGGGATGTTCATGTATATCGCCTGCTGCTATTTTAAGGGGGCTCGGTGATATTTAATGGTATAAATTGTTGCTTATCAGAGCAGTTTGATGTTATTCTTTCTGTGTTGTTATTGGCCCCGGGTACCACGCTGTTAGAAAGCGTAGGGTGTACGGGAGGGACTGTGACTCACAGCATCTGTTCCACACGCACAAGGACCCAGGTTCAATCTCCGGCATCTCCAGTTGAAAGGATCTGGTAGCAGGCAATTGGAAAGACTTTGACTTAAGACCCGTTAGCTGCCGCAGGTCTGAGTAGACGATTCTGACCTTGACGGACCAAGCTGTCAAAGGCCGCTTTGTACATTCAAAATACAATACAGACAGTTCCATCAGATCAACCTTCAGCATCCTAACACAGCGCCCGCCCTCCTTCTCCACGACTCACAGAAAGCACATAAAGTATGGGAAGCGGCAAAGGCAGGAGAATTAGTTAAGCAAAATAACAGCATGCAAACATTTCATTTTTGTTATATATCTATATATATATATATCCACCAGCCATAGAATTCACTTTTTCTTGGCACGGTTTGGGTTACCTTGGCACAGGATTCCGATCAACGTTCTGCGCCAAGTGTACTCAATGCCCTGGCTAAATGGCTCCCACGCCATCCCTTTGCACATTGAACCAGAGTTAAAATGTCACCCGTATCTTCGTTTGCCTGGCACTGACGGGTCTCCCCCCCACACCCGAGGATGATGGATGATGCAGAGAAGGGAGGCTTTGAAAGCTCCTGAGACGGCTCTCCCTCTCGTTTTTTGTTTCTGACCCAAAAAACAAAAGCGCCTCTCCCCTTTACAAGGCTCGTGTGTAGCTGAGCCACCGACAAAGAAGGCCCTTTCCAGGCTCGGAAGAGTTCAGCTGCTCAGCTGCGCCGGGAAAGAAGCGCAGGCGAGGGGGAGACTATAAATAAAATCTCCCCGACAAGGAAGGCGGCTGCCACAAAGGGCTCTCTGAACCAGCAAGAAGCTTCAAGGGACCCGGTCTTCAGGAGGCTTGGGGCCGGAGATGCAAGGATACCCTGAAGAACCCAAATCCTAGCGCTCGTTGATAGGAAGGCAAAGGGGGACAGGGTACGCTCTCCCTCCCCAGTTTGCCTACACAGATTCCGATAAACCCCGAACAGGAATGCTGCATGGCAGAAATGAAGAATGTCTAAAGTCGAGAGAACAAAGGCGAAGGGAGGGGGGGAGAGATTGAAGAGCGGAGAGTGCTCCGGGGCTTTCGAAACATTTCACAAACAAATACAGCAAGCTGTAGGACAATTTACAGAATAGGAAGAAAAGTCAATATTAACACTAGAAGAAGAAGAAGAGAAGAGAAGAGATTGGATTTATACCCCGCCCTTCACTTGGAGTCTCAGAGCGGCTTTCAAACTCCTTTCCCTTCCCCTCCCCACAACAGACACCCTGTGAGGTGGGTGGGGCTGAGTGAGAGAGCTGTGACAGAAACGGCTCTTTTTCAAGAACAGCTCTGACAGAACTGTGGCTTGCCCAAGGTCATCCAGCAGCTGCAAGTGGAGGAGTGGGGAATCAAACCCGGTTCTCCCAGATTAGAGTCCGCACACTTAACCACTACACCAAACTGGCTCTACGCAGCAGTGGGGCTGGGAGACGAGAAGAGAGCGAGAAGGGGTTTTTTTCTCCCCCCTCCCGCCAACACCTGCCCCATTGCTAATTCAGAATCTCCTTGTATAATGAGGATACTGTGCCATTTCTTCTATATGTGCACATGTGTGCACCTCTGGCGACTGACCCCGACTGGGGGCCTGGAAGATATTCAGAGAGGTGGCTGAGTACAGCCTGCCCCCGCCTCCCGCCTCTGGTATTCCAGGGAGGTCTCCCATCCAAGTACTTGCCAGAGTCGGCCCTGCTTAGCTAACGGGATCTGACGAGATCGGGCTCGCCAGGGCTATCCAGGTCAGGGCTAACTGGTGACACCCTCATGACAATGGAACTGGGCTGCCAACCTCCAGGTGGGGCTTGGAGCTCTCCTGGATGTACAACTGATCCCCAGACAAAGGAGATCAGCTCTCTTAGGGGATACGGCTGCTTTGGAGGGTGGGATCTATGGCACTATATCCTGCTAAGGGTCCTCCCTTTCTAGGGGTGCCAGCCTCCAGATGGGATTCCACGGAATAATAGCTCATCTCCAGGCTAGAGAGATCAGTTCCCCTGGAGAAAATGGGTGCTTTGGAGGGTGGACTCTGTGGCAGTGTATCCCACTGAGGTCCCAGTCCTCCCCAGGGTCCATCCCCAATTCCAGGCTCGTAACTATGGTGGGGCTTTGGGGGGCTCTGCCCACTTTCAGAATGTCTCCCGTAAATGCTTTTTTCCAATCATTTAAAACATTTTTTAAAAGGTGTGTGCTCCTTTAAGCAGAGTGGGGTGCTGTAGTTGACTGATTCCCGCACTGAGCAAGGGGGTTGGAGTAGGTGACCTCTAAGATCCCTCCTAACTCTGTGTCAAGAAACTGGTCTCCTTTAAGAGAGTTTTTCTACAGCAAGATGGTGCCACAGGGAAGAAGAAAGAGGAAAACAGCAATGGAAGAGAAAATGAGATTGTGTAATATCTACTGAGGGAGACTTATTGTTAATTTGCTTTTAATGTTGGAGGGAAAAATAATGGTTAAATGAGATGCCATTGTTCTCTGTAATTTGTGTCTAAGTTAAAAAGCGATTCTCCTGGACTACTCTTCATATAGTCAGATTTGTTTGGATGTTTCTATAAGCTATGATGATGATTGATCACTCTCAATGTTAAAGAAAGCTCTTTATTATCGTTAAGCAAATTTTTCACAAGCTGTATGTGACCTCCAACCCTTGGGTTTTTGGTGGGTTTTCTTCTCTTTCTCCTATAGTGTGTAGATTCCCTCTCTAATTCCGTTGTAGTTTTTAGTAAATGCAAATTAAAAAATCCCCTATGGGGGGGCCATTAAAAAAAAAGAGAGAGATAGAGAGTTCTGCCTAAGTGTTAGCTTTCTTGACAATAAAAGTCATCAACCCCACCTGCCGGCTTGTTAGCAGAATTGTTGCTTAGGCTGGCAGAAGTGATTAACTTGCAGCAGCTGAGAACTGTCATCTAAATTGGTTAACAGCTTGCAATTTAGAGAGCTATCCTGGTAACCACTTTCTGTTAGCTAAATGGCTTTTCTTTCCGCCCTGAGAACTTCAGCCCACCAGGAAAAAAAATTGTCCCACAAGCCACAAAATCCTGGCTATGGGCCCACCCAAATCTCCAGGAGTGTTCCAACCTGGGAACCCTATCCCTTTCCCAAACCCCTCCCTCCCTAGGCTCAACACCCCCCACAATCCCCAGGAATTTCCCAATCCACGCTTGACAACCCTACAATACCGTCTGAGCACAGTCGACACAAAGTTAGCCACATCTAAGTTTCAACAAAAATCAATGGGATTTCAGTTCTCAACTGGGCAGATAAATCCTATGGATTTCTTCTGTCTCTGGATTGCACCCCACCACTAAAACAAAGGTGCCCATTTGTACCAGTGGCCCACCAAGCCTTGCACTGTCTTTCGGGACTCTATGAAGCCTGGAGGCCAAATGATACATGATGCTGGGAACCCAATGGACAGATCCTGCGGATGTGAAATGTAACCTGCAAATGGGCAAAATCAACAACTGCCCGTACACATGGCCTTCTCGGTTGTGGCCCCCACCTTATGGAATGGCCTGCCTGAGGAGGTCAGGAAGACTCCCCCTCTCCCGGCTTTCCGCAAACCGTGCAAAACAGAACTATTCAAGAGAACATTGGTACTCAGGCAATAGTACTGCAGTATCCTAAATGATTCACAAAGTAACTTAGATAATTTATTAGGGGCTGTGGTCTATATCCTGACTGTTCCCTGGAAGGCCAGATACTGAAGCTGAAGCTCAAATACTTTGGCCACCAAATGAGAAAGGAGCCCTCACTGGAGAAGACCCTGATGCTGGGAAAGACTGAAGGTCAAAGAAGAAGGGGACAGCAAAGGATGAGAAGGTTAGACAGTGTTATCAATGCAACGAACATGAAGTTGAGCAAACTCCGGAGGACGGCGGAAGACAGGAGGGCCCAGTGTGATGTGGTCCATGGAGTCGCGAAGAGTCAGACTCTCGACTGTGCAACTGAACAACAGAGGTGGTCTATACGACTGTGTTTAGCTTACTGAAACTAGGATCCTACTGTGTAATTTCTGGGTGATTTTTGTATCATTTATGTGGCACGTTAAGACTTATGCTTTGCTTCGGTTCTGTTCTCAGATTTCTGATTAGTTCTACAACCCTAATCCTACTGTATTTTTTATTGAATACCCCATCCTATCGACCGTATTGACTCACTCTGTGTAATCCACCTTGAGTCCAAGGGAGAAAGGTGGACTATAAATGGTGTTAATAAAAAGAAATAAACCCTCAGAAAGCAGACATGGAGAAGCCTGATGTGGATTGGGACCATGGTACTGGAAAAAGAGAGTGTGCCCATTCTTAATGCACTGTTTCCAAGATGGAAATTTTTCCCCACTAGGGGGAAAAGAGAGGGAAGGCAACAAGATATAGCCCAATTTCATCAGATCTCTGAAGCCAAGAAGGATCAGTACTTGGATGGGAAACCAGCACGGAAGACTGCAGAGGAAGGGAATGACAACCCACCTTTGATTCCCACTTGCCTTGACAGCCCCCAACTGGGCTCACCTTAAGTGTTTTTGTTGTTGTTGTTGTATTTATACCCCGCCCTCCCTGCAAGCGGGCTCAGGGCGACTTACAAGAGAGCACAAGTGCCCACGCATAAAAACAAGATAAAACAATAAAACCATTAATATAAACAAAAATAAAGTGCTCAGTAGAACCAAGATGGTCTCCGAATAAATTACAAGATCATATTGGTCTTCCATTGGAGGTAGTATTGTCCTGTGGTTGGTACATAGCTAGTCCAGTGGTACCAGCGCCACACAATGTTATGGCAGATCTTCCGAGGGCCGTCCCCCTAGCCCCGTTGTTACCCACGCCGATGGTGGTGGTGGTGGTAGTGGCGGCCCCTACGTGAAAGCCTGGCGGAAGAGCTCCGTCTTGCAGGCCCTGCGGAACTGCATAAGGTCCCGCAGGACCTTGATCTCCTCCGGGATAACCAGGCAATGTTGTGTCCCCGACCGAAGTGCTCTTGGGCGTATGTGTGGGGAAAGGCGGTCCCTCAGGTAGGTCAGACCCTGGCCATGACATCTGCACTTGGAGAGGGAGGAGATCAGCTCTGAACTGCAGTAGTGGGAAAAACCTAGATTCAGGTGGGTAGCCATGTTGGTCTGAAGGAGCAGAATGAAGTTTCAGTGCAGTGCCACCTTTAAGACCAGCAAACTTTTATTCAAGGTATAAGCCTTCATGTGCACGCCCACTTCTGCATTTGAAGAAGTGTGCATGCACACAAGGGCTTATACCTTGAATAAAACTTTGTTGGTCTTACCGGTGCCACTGGACTCAAACTTTGTTCTGGGACAAACCTGTTACTCATATTGTGCCTGTCTTTGCCCCATCGGAAGATATTGCTTCCAGGGTCAGGTCTTGGTTTCCAAAATGCAAAAGAGAGCAGTAGAAAGGGCAGGGACAGCCATCAGAGAGAGATGGCCCATGACCCACTTTCAGAAGCTTTGTGATCCAATTTTGGGTTCTGATCCACAGTTAGGGAAACACTGTAAGAGCATAAGAAGAGTCCTGCTGGATCAGACCAGTGGTCCATCTAGTCCAGCACCCTATCTCAGAGGGTAGCCAACCAATTCCTCTGGACGACCAACAACAGGGCACAGAGGCCAAGGCCTTCCCCTGATGTGGCCTCCTGGCACTGGGATTCAGAGGCTTAGTGCCCCTGAATGTGGAGGTTCCCCTCAGTCACCATAGATACTTGCAAATTCAATGCTCCCTCTAAGCTGTAGAGTCTTGTGAGCAAAAATTCTACTTTGTGAGCTACTGGCATTAAAGTTGTGAGCGAGCGATTTGGCTGCTGCATAAATTAGTTTGCTCCGGAGCCATCCTTCCTGAGCTAAGGCAAAAATGTGTGAGCTGGAGGCTTAAAATCTGTGAGCTAGCTCACACTAACTCAGCTTAGAGGGAACACTGCTTGCAATTCATATACCTATCCTCCATGAATCTATCTAATCCCCTTTTAGATTCTTCTACCTTTTAGATTCCTTGTACCATGGAAGCTCGCTGGGTGACCTTGGGCCTGTCACGTACTCTCAGTCTAACCTACCTTCCAGGGTTGTTGTGAGGATCAAAAAAGGAGAAGAACGATGTACGCTGCTTCGGGTCTCCTCTGAGGAGAAAGGTGAGGGATAAACGAATTAAATAAATATTTTGCTCCGGAGCCATCCTTCCTGAGCTAAGGCAAAAATGTGTGAGCTGGAGGCTAAAAAACTGTGAGCTAGCTCACACTAACTCAGCTTAGAGGGAACACTGCTTGCAATTCATATACCTATCCTCCATTAGTCTATCTAATCCCCTTTTAGATTCTTCTACCTTTTAGATTCCTTGTACCATGGAAGCTCGCTGGGTGACCTTGGGCCTGTCACGTACTCTCAGTCTCACCTACCTTCCAGGGTTGTTGTGAGGATCAAAGAAGGAGACGAACGATGTACACTGCTTCGGGTCTCCTCTGTGGAGAAAGGTGAGGGATAAGCGAATTAAATAAATACATAAAAAATATAATATTACCGATGTAAAATAGCAGCTTCGCGCCAGTGGCGTGTGAAACGACAGGCCTCAGCATACATGTGCATGGAAGGTGACCTGCATGGACGTGCTTGACACAGAGGTGCGCCGGGCACAAGATTGCACGTGGGTGTTGAAAAGTCCTTAGACTAACGCAGTGATTCAGCTCTAAGACTTTAGTAAAGGTTCGGAACAAGACAAACTAACCAGCTCGCAGGCTGGTTTATATGTGCAACAACCCCGCACCCAAAACACACCCACACACAAGTGATTGGCTATTTACAGTGGCCGAGAGTTCCATAGGCTCTCGGCTAGGAGCCTAGCCTGCCGATAGGCGCCGGCTAGGATCCGCTTGTCCCATTGTTACCGCGAGCAAAGCTCGGCTGCTTCGCATGACCGCGTGGTGAAATGGCCACGCACATGGTCTGGGATGGATACATTACAGGAGTCCCTCAGAGATTCGCCTTCTAGAGGCCCAGGGGAGGGAGCTGAACGCTGACGGGTGACATTTCCAGCAACTCAGACTCACACTGTTGTAAGAGGGTGTCCCCGAAAGACCAGGACAGGGAAGCAGAGGGTCTCTCTAGCCTTACGGGGTCCAGTGTGTGGAGCAGGCATTGGTGCCATTTCCACCGCAGAGGGGGGGTGGGGTGGGGGAGGAATGTGCCACGCCTCTCAGCTGGCTCTGCAGCATTGACTGGTCCGGAGCCAAGCAGCGAACAGAAATCCACTGTGGGCCAGGCAGGTCATTTCCAGCATGATTTATTTAGCAGAGAGAAAAGGAGCCTGGCTGTGCTCCTATAGCAGGTATTCAGAGAAAAGAAATGCTTACAGGCTGGCTTTACAAGCGAGCAGCAAAGCGATCGGCGAGGGACCAAAGTGACTGGCTGACGCTTGCTCTCCATTGCTGGCTTCCCCCACACACACACGCACACACTCTCTGTTACATACCATCACGTCATCCACAACTATGCTGCAGGTTTAGAAACAAGGTACCACTTGTCTGTGCAGGATTCCGTAACGGAACATTTCTTCTGAGGCCTGTTCTACATACACAGCAGACGGAGGCATTAAAGAGTTCTGTCTGAAGACTGTACTGCCTCAGACCGCACTGCGAGAAGGCAGTCCCAGGGATGGCCTATATAAACAACTCCCTGCAAGTAGAAAGCTAGTGCCACAGGGAATGGGCTAGGCTAGAGTCTTTCTCCTTAATGACTCTGGGGTTTTACTTGCAGGGAGGGTTTGGGGGGCTTAATGGAAGGGGCCCTCTAGAACATTGTCATTCACAAAGTCGTACATTCCTCTCTACGTTCTACCTCCTCATTTCACTGCATGTGGAGACTGGGTGAAGATCAGCAAAGGAAGGATCTGACCAGTCAGCACAGACTGCACCCCCCCACACACTCCCAAACTACCGCTAACACATTTTGGATTGTGTGAGCTCTTCATCAGGGAAAATGTAGATCCCCAAAAGCCCCAGTTCAAAACCTATGGTAATACAGACAATTAGGAGGTACTGTTATAGCCACAAGATATGGTAAAGACAAGGAATTATAGCGGGGAGATATATTCATGGCTATGCACTGTTAAAACTAAATGGAACCTCCATGTTTGGAAGCAGTGTACCTGACTGCAAGATTCCAAGGAAAGACACCAGGGGATGCCCACCAACTCCGAGTTCCGCTTGTGGGGACTAGTGGGCATCTGGTTGCAAGAAACAGAACAAGGGTCAAAACGATACTTTCCTATGATGCCATCACCATGTTCAGGACTGTCCTGTGAGAAGCTCTGTGCGCATGGGGAACTGCCACAAAGAAAGTTTCAGGTGCATAACTACAACACTTGCTGCCACTTGATGCTGAGGCTGGACAAATTCACAGAGGTCTACCTACGTTTCCCCCCCCCCCCTTTTCCGTAACTGTTCGACGGAGCCTCCATGTCCAGAAGCAGTATATCATCAAAAATGTGGTGCTTGGGCCAAAACAACAGGGGATGGCTGTAATGTACAGAACTCCACCTGATTTGATGGCGATTAGATGGGATTCAGCAAGGCTTAGGCAGGGGTCATTTCCTGCAGGAGCACAAAGGAGCGGAGCTCCGGCAGTAAAGAGCCCAGGGGGCGGGCACATGCAACAAGCCCTGCCCCCTGCTCCCAGCAGCCCTCATTCAGAGCAAGAAGCAGCCAGGTGAGTTGCAGAGCTCCCCCCGGCCCCCCAGTCCAAAACAGTCCAGTGGCATGGCACCTTTAAGACCAAGTTTTATTCAGGTACAAGCTCTCCCTCCTTCCCCCCCCCCCCCCCCGTTCCGTAACTGTTCGACGGAGCCTCCATGTCCAGAAGCAGTATTTCGTCAAATATGTGGTGCTTGGGCCAAAACAACAGGGGATGGCTGTAACATTCAGTCTCCTAACAGAACTCCACCTGATTTGATGGCGATTTGATGGGATTCAGCAAGGCAGTTCCTTGAGTTCTTTTCCAGTCGGTCGTGGCTCCTGGCCAAGCCTCTGTTCATGGAAAAGCTGCTGTCAGGGAGAGAAAGAGAGAGGCCATATTTAAAAGTGATGCAAAGTGAGAGGCAAAAAACTTGGCATTACTTTCACACAGGCTTAGATATCAGCAGTAGCCTGATCTGGTCAGATCTCCTAAACTAAGCAGAGTGGGCCTAGTCAGGATTTGGATGGGAGACCACCAAGGAAGCAGGGCTATTTTGGGGCAGGAACGCACAGGAACGGTGTTCCAGCTGGCTTCAGAGTTGGCCATGCCCACTACAGCCAAAACTTCTGTGTGCTTGGCTACAGAGGGAAGGCCTGGAGAGCGACCTCAGCCGGTGGGCCAGGGGGGGCTGGAAGGATCAGGGAGACATTTAAATGCCTCCCCATGCCTTCCCTGGTCTATCCAAGGGCTGGCTTGTCTGGGCTCCCCACAGCTGTGGGGCGCTGGGGCAAGCCATAGAAAGGCATGGGGTGTGGCCTAATATGCTAATAAGTTTCTAATATTGGGTGTTGCCTATTATGCTAATGAGTTCCTGCTGGGATTTTTCTACAAAAAAAGTCCTGCGAGGAATTCCAGGGTGGTCTCCGCAGAGAGGTAGGCAAAGGAGCAAACCACTTCTGAACGCCTCTTGCCTTGAAAATCCTTAGGGCGTCACCTTAAGACGGCTGTGGCTTGATGGCAAAAAAATTAAAAAATACAAAAATCCTATGCTGCAAGCCCCGCAAAACAGCAAGGGCCAGTCGGAGGTCAACAACAGGCCTTGCGGAAATTGCACTGGCGTGCAAACTGTGCGGACCTAATGCGCACGGCAGCTTGCGGCGCAGCCTAGCGCCCGTGCAAAGTTGCAAAGGGCGGCGGGGGTGGGGGTTGGACTCTCTCCGCCTCACGCTTAAGCGGTGCGAGGATCGCAAGCGCCGGCCTGCAGGGCCGGGGTAATAACGAGCCCGTCGCCGCAGAGCGAGTGGGAAAGGTTCGCGTGGTGCTCTGCATTCCGAGTGAGCCGCGCCGGCCATAAATCCCGCGCCATGTAAATGTTCCAGCCGCTGAGAGGCCCACTAAAGCCGCGTCTGCAGCTGAGAGGGGAGCCCATCGAAGCCCTTCTTTGGACGAGTGGGATAGCGGAGCGCAGGGAGAGAGACGCGTCCCTTGCGGAGGGACCTGCGTGAACGGCAAAAGCGGCTTGCCGGTCCCCTGCTAACTTTTCCTCCTGGCCCCAGAGCCCTATGGCAGAGAGCGGGTGTTTCATGACACTGTGTCAAAATAGGGTTGCCAGCTCCAGGTTGGGAAATACCTGGAGATTGGGGGGGGGTAGGGATGCCAGCCTCCAGGTGGGACCTGGGGATCCCCTGGAATGACAGCTCACCGCCAGACGACAGAGATCAGTTCCCCTGGAGGAAAGGGATGCTTTGGAGGGTGGACTGTATGGCATTGCACCCCACTGAGGCCCCTGTCCTCCCCAGGCGCCAAACAACGCTCCTTCTAAGCTGGGGAATCTTGTGAGCAAAAACTATTTTGTGAGCTACCGGCATTAAGGTTGTGAGCCAGCGATTTGGCCTGCTGCATCAGTTAGTTTGCTCTGGAGCCAGCCTTCCTGAGCGAAGACAAAGATGTGTGAGCCGGCGGCTAAAGAGACTGTGAGCTAACTCACACGGACTCAGCTTAGCGGGAACACTGGCTCCAACCCCAAATCTCCAGGAGATTCTCCCAACCTGGAGCTGGTGACCCTGCTCCCCCCTCATCCCCCACCAGTGGCAGGGTGGGGCAACCCTAGGAAGGGGAAGTACTTCAGTGGGGTATAAGTAAGGTTGCCAACCTCCAGGTGGTGGATTTCCAGACAACAGAGATCTCAGATCACTAGGAGAAACTGGCTGCTTTGGAAGGTGACACAGCCTATGGCATTATACCCCTTAGAAGTCCCTCCCCTCCCCAAACCCCCCCCTCCCCCGGCTCCCCCCCCAAAAATCTCCAGTTATTTTCCAACTCAGAGCTGGCAACCCTAGGAGTAAGTTGTAAGTTCTCCAGGTTGGTGTAGTTG